>NC_059565.1:5102500-5272500 GCF_905220415.1 Colias croceus
TTAATCATTTTCAATCATTTTGATTATTAAATCTTTTTTAAAGTAGGACACTTTTTAATAAACAGGCTCTACTAAAAGGCTCTACTCTTGTTCAAACAACTGATTATTTTGTTTGGTGTGACCTTAATAATTTTAAATAATGTATAAACGTGTATATTTATATTCTAGTGATTCCAATATGGCAAGAGCCTGTCCCTGGTTGGACTGACAACATCAACGGACCTACAGGACTTCTTATTGGTAAGCAAAATCATTATCTTTACATATCTACTTCTAGAACTAATTACTTATTTAGGTAGTTTTTATATTAGTAACCTACTGCAATTACTCAAGCGCAGAAAGTAGAAAATTTTTCGATGATTCAAAACAATCAACATCATGTTATATTTAAATTTATGATAAAAAAGTAAAATTAGAAATTTAAATCATATAAAAATTCCATCTCGAGGCGGGATGATCAAATTTTGATTTTTTTTTAATTCTCATTTATACTTAAGTCATTTTAATTTTTAATGCTACTTATAGGTATAACTAAATATCAAAAATGTAAAATGTAACCCTAATTTTTGCCCATTAAAAACAACCGCATTCTGCGCACGCGCTCTTACGCCATGTTCGAAGGTTAGTACAATATGATATTTGTGACACAGCCATTGTTTTATAGACGCAACTTCCTACACGTTTTGTTGCAAACACAGTATTTCTGTGACATTGTTTAAAGATAAACAATTTGCAGTAATAAGTAATAACATTATCCGACTGCGCAAAAATTTGTAAACTAATGATTCGTATGTATTTCTTTGCTATGATTATTTTGGAAAGGTAAATATGCGATGTCTTGGAGTCATTAAAACGCTATTTATTCATATAGGTAATTATATAATAATTTACCTATATCCATTAAAAACTCTGATACAGTATACACAAAAACGTTCATTTTCCCTGTAGAGAAAAATTGTGATCAATCTGTATGCAATTTGGTAGAGAAATAATTTTTCAATATAATGTGTGTTTTTAACACGGTTTGATTAGCTTCATGGCTAAGTGCACATTTATATTTATTTTTTCTTATTCGCATTTGTTGCACGTATAAAAATGTATGTATCCAAACTGTGGATAATGTTGTTGGTTGGACAGTTATACCTGTATTTAGACTAAGTTTTATTGTACAATTAACCACTGTTCTGCTGTTTATTATCCCTAATAAAGAAAAAATAAAAAAAAAATAAAATAAAATTCATCTAAGTATGTTTGTATATAAGCATGTCTTTTCGACTCATCACTTTAAAGGGATAGATAATTCTTTCGTGGTAAATGTTAAAAATATGTTTAAATGACTTTTCAAAAGTGCTTCTAGAAGAAGTCTAATTGAATAAATAAATGTTTGAGTTTGAGTTTGAGTTTCTTCACATCAAGGATCAGAGACAATACAATGATTTCATTTTATCAAGCGTGTTTTTAACTATATTTATAATTGTTTTATGGGTCCTCTTCACTTCAAAAATAAGTATACAGTGTTCGAAACGTCGGGATAATAATCTATACTAATACTAGCGGTCCGCCCCGGCTTCGCCCGTGTTACATATTTACGTTTTCTCTACATAAGAACCATCCTCGTACTTCAAGGAATACAATAAAAAAAGAATTATCGAAATCGGTTCAGCCGTTCTCGACACATATTTTGTGATTCATTTTAATATTATAGATTATTAATCTTAAGAGTTTGTTTGTTTGTTTGAACGCGCTAATCTCAAAAACTACTGGTCAGATTTAAAAAATTCTTTCAGTGTTAGATAGCCCATTTATCAAGGAAGGTATATTATATCATCACCCTAAGACCAACATGAGCGGAGCAATGCGGGTGAAACCGCGCGGCACAGCTAGTAAAAGATACTAATAAATCGCGTTTAAAATTCGTTAAAATCTTTAATATCTAAATGCTTCTAAAATAATAAAATATATTCGCAGGTGCCGGCAAGGGTGTGATCCGAACAATGTACTGTAAAGGTAACAGTTACGCAGATTACCTTCCTGTAGATGTTTTTATCAACGGCATTATGATAATGGCTTGGAATTATATAACAAATGGGTGAGTTGGTAAAGTAGAGTACAGTAGAGTAGAGTAGAGTAAAAGTAAAAGTAAAAGTAAAAGTAAAAGTAAAAAATAAAGTTTTGACTGACCGGTTGGCTTGGTTGGTAGTGGCCCTGCCTTTCAAGCCAGAGGTCGTGGGTTCGATTCCCACCCGGTGCAAATATTTGTGTGATGAACAAAGATGTTTGCTCTGTGTCTAGGTGTTATTTATCTATTTATGAATTTATTTAAAATTATATATGTATGGTGTATGGTGTCATGGTTTCCATAACACAAGCGAAAGCTTAGTATGGGATCAGATCGTGCCGTGTGTGAAAATTATGCTGAAATATTTATTTATTTGTTTGTAAAATTAAAAGTAAAAAAAAAAACAGTTTGTAGTTCTTCAAATATACTTCTAGTTCAGAAATTTTCTTATCCCAATTTTCTATACCATGTCATTGCTTTGTTGTTTACCACTTTCGAAATATTCAATTTTGATTTCAGTTTAAACCATTGAGCCCGAAGCGGCCCGATCGGTCCACGACACAATAGATTTTCTATTGTGTCTGTGATTCCGGGGCCTGAGTTGTTAAATAAAATTAGTTATTAATTTTATTTACTTGCAGCGACAAAGAATCAAATGTGATCAACTTCACATCATCAGCTGAGATCAAAGTGACGTGGATCGAAATGATAGACGCTGGCAGAGAGATCATTATGAACAGAGTACCTCTAAACGGAGTTGTTTGGTAAGTAGTCAATATTCAAGTGACGATTTAAAACTATTTTCTAGCTTCTATATGGAAAAAAAATTAAAAAAAATATTGTTGTTTTTGTATCGACAATACCATGGATACTAAACTAACGCCTTCTAACCAAATGTATGTTCTATACGGTTTAAAATAAAAAAGTTATAACCACCTAACCTACCTACCTAAATTAATCCTACTAACTTTATAAATGCGAAAGTGTGTATGTTTGTTTGCTACTCCTTTACACAAAAACTGTTGAACCCTTTCATGAAATTTGGCACATACATACAAATTCAAATTCATATTATATTTATTTGCATTTATATAGGGTAACTAGTAACGATTTATAGGTACCTAAATGTTTTGAGCTCAAGTTTAAATCAAATCAAGTAATAAGTAGGTACTAAGTAATTTAGCATAAGTCTGAATTCACTTGATATTTGTCTTAATGCACTACTGTAATTATAAAATATTTTCACGATAGGCAATTTTTTATCATCACAGGCAAAACCTGAGCAAACGTCTAGCAATTAATTGGAACGAATTTCCTTATCGTGCGTTGCGAAAGGGGGCTAGACGGTAAAAATTAAGACGAAAAGTTGTAACGACACTTTGCGGTAGTTCTCTATCTTTCTCTCTTTCATAGAAAGCAAGTCATTTGGAAGCGAAGGCTAAATTAGCCTCGAAAAAGCTTGGTGTGCTCAGCAGATCGAGACAGTACTTCAAGCCGGCCCACCGACTTCAGCTGTACAAGGCTCAGGTGCGACCGCATATGGAGTACTGTTCTCATCTCTGGGCCGGAGCCCCACAGTATCAACTCCTTCCTCTTGACCGCATCCAACGTCGAGCAGCTCGAATTGTCGATGACCGTAGGCTTTCCGATAGGCTCGATCCTCTGTCAGTGCGAAGAGACGTTGCGTCTCTCTGTATACTGTACAGAATCTACTATGGGGAGTGCTCTGAGGAATTGTTCCACCTACTACCAGCCGCACAGTTCCACCACCGGACCACACGCCGTAAAAACCAGTTCCATCCGCACTATCTGGATGGTTGGCGCTCCACCACTGTCCGCTTCACCCGCAACTTCCTTCCGCGTACGGTGAAACTGTGGAACGATTTGCCACCTGCGGTGTTCCCGAACAACTACGACATTGGGGCCTTCAAGAAAAGAGCTTATTTGTCCATAAAAGGCCGGCAAAGCACCTGCAACACTTCTAGTGTTGCAAGTGTTTATGGGCGGTGGTGACCACTTACCATCAGGTGGCCCACCTGCCCCTTTGCTTGCTCTGACATAAAAAAAAAAAAAAAAGTCATTTTAGTAACTTCGTTCCATTCGGGTGTCCCTTGACACCTGTCAAGTTTTTATTATTCACTATTGTATATTTTCAGGTACCCAGGAGGTTCCATGAAGCATTCTCGTTTATACCACAACATCTGTGCGTTCTTCTTCCACTGGGTGCCCGCCATTTTGGTTGATATTCTTCTCTTCTGTCTTGGATATAAGCCTGTGTGAGTAAAAATGTATCGTGGGAACTTGCTTGTGTGTGTGTGTGTGTGTGTGTGTGTGTGTGTGTGTGTGTATAGGCTGTAAGTTTGCCTGTGTATGTAAAAATTTGCTAGATTTATGATAACTCTTTATATTCTTGTTATTTTTAAATAAATTTTAGGATTAGATAACAAGTCTTCGGTATTTATTTCGAAGAAAAGACAATCATTTATTAAACTTCTACAAAACCAGGCTAACCCGCGTCCACAAGCGTATCAGCAAGGGCTTCGACGTTTTCGAGTATTACACAAACAACCAATGGGACTTCAAGAGCGACATCGCGCAGCGCGTGCGCGAGCGGCTCAACGTGCGCGAGCGCCGCGACTACAAGGTGGACGCCGTGGGTGAGTGCGCGCTATACCCACCGGTTTGCAAGCGACATCGACATTTCAACTACCGATTCATATCTTTCCTATAGCTACAAAAAACTAAAAAAGATCTTAACATGGCTGGTCATTGCTTCTGTGCGAACGTGATTCTTCGCAGCCGGCGACAACTACATTAATAATTTTTGATTTGGTTATCTGGCTCTATATTTCTTTCCAAATGCCTCCTATTTATGTTACTGCTAAAAATGTATTTTTTTAATAATTTTATCTCTATTTACCTTTACAGGTTTAGACATATCAAAATATTTTGAAGACTGTATCCGCGCCGCGCGAGTTTTCATACTCAAAGAGTATGATGATACATTGCCTGCCGCCCGAAGACACATGAAAATGTAAGTGCAGCATATTGTATATAATGTGTATATTTATATCCTAAAATATGCTGTTATGTTAAGCTCAATCTTATTACATATAGTTGTTAGGTGTGGGTGGTTTATGTGAGGCTCTATTTGTGCATGCGAAACTTGACTCATGACAATTTTTTTTCAAAATTAAAGATTTTTAAGTCAAATAAATTATAAATTTTTAATTGTACAACCTATACGATATTTTTGGCTATTTTTTTAGCGCGGTATAGGGAATTTAATCATAATGATAACATGTATATCGATTTTGTCTCCACTATAATTTTTTTAACGAAGTTCCATAGATTTTCCATAAAATTATCAACGTACAGTTAACAAAATTCCTCTATCTTCCAGAATGTGGTTCGTCGATCTAGTAGTCCGCTGTTTATTCTGGGGGCTCATTTTCTACTGGCTCAGCGGCTGGACGACCTCCCTCTTCTCGAGTGGGTCGAGTGACGTCACACACACAATGATAGAATAGACTGTTTTTATATAAATGTATAGAAATAAATAATGTACTTATAAGTGACTAGATGTGTGTACTGGCTTTGCCTGAGTTTATCCTGATTATAGCTAATGCCCTATGTTACCGTTAATATAGTTTTTTAAAGACTTTTTGAAAATATCGATTATATATATATATATAAATTTTATTTATATTGAAACAAACAATAAAGTAAAATTTTTGTTACAAGAATTAAAATTAAACCATTGCTCTATATAACATATTAGTAGTATTTTTATTAAAAAAATGTTTCGATATAAGAAATAATATGACAAATAAAATAAACAACAGGGTATAATGAGACAAGAGAAGGCCTTTGTCTTTATGGTATATAAAATGTATACTAAGTTGTATAATATAGCTGTATTTAAGTCGATTTTGTATAATTTTGTAAAAAAATAAACAATATTCGAAAATATTTATTGTTTTTATTCGACCCTTATGTACCTACCTCTATATAAAAATGAATTCCTATTTCCCTTTATCACGCGTGAACAACCGATTTCGAAACATTCTGATTTATTTGTTATTGTCATCTTATAAAAGTAAAACTTGAAGCGTCAATTAAATAAATCAATTTTTAAAAAAAACCTTGAGAAGTGTCAAGGGACACCCGGATGGAACGAAGTTCCTTTTTCTTCCTATGAGAGAGAGAGACAGAAAGAGAAAAACGCGCACGCATGGCTTAAAACAATAGCAAAGTGTCGTTACAACTTTTTGGTCTTAATAATTCGCAATAAGCAACTTCGTTCCAAAACCTGAATAGCCATTTAAACTTTATTTACGAAACAAAACAATTTAAGCAGAGACTAACTTTAAACCAGGGATCTGTCACTTTAATAGTTGTCTATGTGAAATACGACAAAACCAGGTTTTATAGAACCCGCGCTTAAAGTTAAACCCTGTCTAAAGTTTTTTGTGGTAAGACAGTATACGTTTTGCAGTTCTTATTATTATTATAATAATATCATGCATTCGTTATTATTTGATGGTAAAAATGAAACACAATATGCCTTCACAGTTTTATTATGCAAACCACAACAAAAGTAGATACATACTATAGCAATTTACAAAGTTTATATTCTAAGTAACTATTCTAACATCTTAGGTAGGTACTCAAATAAATCGTGTTTTGAAAATTATTTGAAAATATTCATTTTGAAAATACATATTATGTACATTTCATGAAAAGTGAGTATCTTTGGTCAGTAAAGTATTTCTGTATTTTGGAAAAAACTTTTAGTCAAGTTTACATCTTAAGAGCGACAGAATTACAATTATTAACAAAATTAAAATTTACAATATTTAAATTATTTGATTTACAAGAATTGGACAATAATATAGTTTTATGTGTATCAAATAACTCATATTTCAATCATATATTTTTTTTTCATTTGTAAATTTTAATTTAACAAAAGAAACACCTCTAAAAGTGATACAAAAAATTTCGAATCACTTATTTTTATTTATTTTACCTACACAATTTTTAATCACTTTCGTACATTAAATCTATTCAATTTAAATTTATTCACTATTAATATTCAAAATACTTCTTAACGTAGAATCTGCCATTGTCACTAATGAACCAAAGGTGTCCTTATAGCAGTACAGGATCCAAATGAACAGACCAGTTATCAACATTTTAAATACCACGTCCACTACGTAACGGCTGTAACAAAAATGAGATTAAATTTAAAAAATGTTGAATCCATTACAACTATTATAAAGCTGAAGCGTTTGTTGGTTTGATCGCGCTAATCTCAGGAACTACTGGTCCGATTTGAAACATTCTTTCGGTGTTAGATAGCCCATTTATAAGGAAGGCTGTAGGCTATATATCATCACGTTATGAATAACAGGAGCGGAGCACTGCGGGTAAAACCGCGGGGCACAGCTAGTGAATTTATAAAAACTCTGTATTGAGTTAAAATAAAAAAATAACCATTTACCTATAAAAATAAGACCTGTAAAACCACATTTATGCAAATAAAGATTATTTTATTTTATTTAGGTACCTATTTTACATAAAACAGCAAAGACAGTCTTATCGTTAGGTAGCGATCTCTACCAGGCGACACTAACAATAAAAGAAGAAATGTTTATCTATTCAGAGGGTTTAGACAAGTGGCTTTCGTTTTTTTTTTTTTTTTTTTTTTTTTTTTTTATGGTGTTTCTCAATGTTAGCCAGAAGGGCTTTTACATTTTAACGCGGACGCGGGGGTGAACTGAAGGTTCACCCTGGTAGCGACATGCACAAGGGCGTCCCCCCTTGACGGGGACCACGAACCTCGGCTTGAGCTGTCGCTTGAGTGGAGGAGGCCAGAAGGGCCCTAATCGGACGGGCGCTCACCCGGGTGGGCGCGGGAACGCGGAACAAGGGACCTCGTCTTCGCCGGCGAAGACGGTGTACGCTTTCTGCTGTGGTGTGTGCGGTGTCGCGGTTTGTTCGACGTTGGGCTTCAATCGCCGAGTCTAGCCGTGCGTTAGCTTTGGTAATATCATCGTCGGAGTCGTCCAAGACATGTCTCGGCCGCCTACGACGATGAGTGGGATCGGGTTTCGCGACGTATGCGATGGCCTTTGTCACCAATGGGTTAGGGTGGTTTTTAGCCTTGTCGAAGTAGCGCTTAGACGCTTGCTTCATCCATTGGGCTATGGTGGGGAGTTCTAAGTCCCTATGTAGGTCCACGTTACGCACGAACCAGGGCGCTCCAGTCGCTGTTCTCATGAACCGCGACTGAATCGTCTGGAGCTTGTGTATGGAGCTGGGAGCGCAATGCGCGAAAACTACACTACTATAAGTGAGGATTGGACGGACCACCGTTTTGTAAAGTGTCACCTTATTTCTAAGGGACATTTTACTGCGTCTGTTAATAAGGTAATAGAGCCGGCTAAGGACATAGCTGGCTTTCTTACGGACTGCCTTAATGTGGGCTTTAAATGACATGTGTGCGTCTAGAGTGACGCCTAGGAATTTAGTGTGCTTTTGCCATGGAATGGCTTGGCCATAGAGTTTGACACTATCTATGGCCTCGGGGCCGCCGCGCCTGAAGAGCACGGCGGCGCTCTTGTCGGGGTTCACAGTGATACCCCATTTGCGAAACCATTTGCCTAATGCATCGGTCGCGGATTGTAGGAGTGGAGCTATTCTTTTGCGGTATGGACTCGACACGTAGAGTGCCGTGTCGTCCGCGAAGAGGGATAATTGCACTTTATCGTGCTTTGGGATATCGCTAGTGTATAGCGCGAATAGGAGGGGCGACAAGACGGAGCCCTGAGGGACTCCGGCCTGGATGGGGCGTGAGGACGAGAGCGTGCCGTCTAATCTGTAGCGAAAGGACCGGTTAGACAAGAAGTCTCGTATGATGAACACGAGACTGTCTGGCACGCCGAGAGTGTACAGTTTGTAAATCAAACCGTTGTGCCAGACCTTGTCGAACGCCTTCGCTACGTCAAAGAAGACCGCTCCCGTTCTGTGGGGTCTGAGGCGGGTGAGGCCCGCGAGAATGTACTCCGTGATGCGGTGTACTTGGTGAGGACACGAGTGAGCTCGTCTAAAGCCGAACTGTTCGTCTGGGAGCAGTTTTTTGGCAATGACTGCGTCCCAGAGGCGTTTGGAGATGATTCTCTCATAGATTTTCCCCAGAGAGCTGAGGAGACTAATGGGACGGTAGCTAGATGCCACGTTCCGGGGTTTTCCCGGTTTGTGGATCCCGATCACAATTGCTTCCTTCCACTTAGCGGGGAAGGTGCAATTGGCCAGGAGACAATTAAAAGTAGCTACTAGGAGAGCGATAAGGGCGGGCGGCAGGCTTTTCAGAGCTCTATTGGGAATAGAGTCTCCGCCTGGGGACTTTCTACTAGCGAGTGATTTGATTAGCGATTTTACTTCGGTGGCCGTCGTTGGTGACAAAGGCTCGGCATCGGTACGAGGGCTTGCGGTTAAGCGTGCGATCTCTTGATTAACTACGTTAATGTGAGTCGAGTCGGTCAAGTCGAGACTGGGGGAACATTGTTCCTCTAAACTGTCAGCTAAGCATTCGGCCTTCTCAAAATCGTCAAAAGCGGGAGGTTGATTAGGGCGAATGAGCGGTGGAGTGGCGGCAATGCCATCAGATTTGAGAGACCTCGCAAGCCGCCAGTAGGCAGTGTGCGAGGGAGAGAGTTCGCTGAGTAAGGAGTCCCACCGCTCGTTGCGTAATTCTTGAATTCGCTCTCTTACCTCTCTCTGTAAGGAACGAAGAATTCTACGGTTTTCGTCTGTCGGTGCTCGGTCGTAGGCGCGCGTCGCCGCGTTCTTATCGCCCACCAGCCTACGCACGTCCGGAGGCAGATCCAGCCGGTGGCCGAGGCCAACGGGGACCCGCCGGGACGCGTATTCAATCTTGGATTGAATGTGGCTGGTGACCGAGGAGACCGCGTCGAGCGCCTCTACGACCGTGTCGATTTTGTCCGGTACAGACTCCAGCTCTGGCGAGTCGACGGGCTGTAAGGCCTCGTGCAACTTTCGCCAGTCTACCTTCGTCATGTACTCTACTGTGGTGCTATCGGGAGGGCCGAGTTCGAACAACACGGGCCTGTGATCAGAGTCGAGCTCGTGCAACGTTTCAACGGAGCGCAACTGTAACGTCACGTTCCGCATCACCGCCACATCGAGCACGTCCTGTCTGTGTCCCGTGATCTTCGGAAAGTGGGTCGGTTCTAAGGGGCCTACAACCGTGACGTTAAGAAGGTCGGTCAGTCGGTCTAGTCGTTTGCCATTGGTGTTCTCGTAAGAGCTATTCCAGTTCCAGTGCTTGCAGTTGAGGTCGCCGGCCAGAATGACCGAGTCGCCCAGTGCAAGCAAGGCTCTGAGATCGCTCTCCAAGATAGTCTTTGACGGGGAGAGATAGACCGAGGCGATTATGACGGGTTGATGACCGGTCATAGACACCTTGATCACTGTGGCTTCTAAGTTAATTAGAGGCGGCGTGTCGATGGGCGTGCAGTGCAAGGCCCTTCGGTAATATATGAGAGTGCCGCCTAAGGGGCTGTTTACGCGGTCGTTACGCACCAACATGTAGTTGGCGAGTCGCGGATTGCGGTTAAAAGGCTTAAGAAATGTCTCTTGCATTACTAGCACATCGACCTGCCGTCTGGTGACAAAGTCCCTAACTAAGTTAGTCTGTTTGAGAAGGCCGTCCGCGTTAAAAGTAACTACGGAGATCGCTCTGGGTTTAATTCTAGCTGTGGTAGCCATTAGGGAGTGTTTTGGAGTTTTGTTACCAGCTCCCAATGAGCTGCTAAAATTTTAAGGGATTCGATGTTGCTCTTGGACTGTTTAAGTTTCCTAACAACTAGGTTTACCTCATCAAGGTTGAGGTCTTTAATATAATTCATTAAATAAATGAGGTTTGCAAAGGACTCGTCAGGCGAGTCTGATTCGGGTGAGTGCACTTCAGCTGAAGGCTTCGGTGCTGCTTGTATGGCGGGAGCCGCTGAGGGCGGCACCGCCACGCTCGACTGGGCCTGCGTCACTAGTGACGGAGGTTTCGTCCAAGCGTTAGTTTTTGGTGGCGGAGCCGGTATAAAAGCCGGCTTTGGTTGAGGGGGTTGAGCCCCGGCGCGGGCGATTCCGCGAGGTTTATTCGCCTTCTGGCGACCCCCCACCCTGTGTTTGGGAGCCTTCGGGCAACCCCGGTAGTTCGCGGGGTGACCCGAAGTCTCACAAAGCACGCAGGACGGTGGATCCTCATTAGGCAAATCCTTAGACCTCGTGCAATCCTCCGTGCCGTGGTCGCCTAAGCACTTAACGCAGCGAGGCCGCGAGAAGCAGTTGCGGGCAGAGTGCCCGTAGAGCTGACAGCGGTGACACTGTCTGATGTAACTATGGGAGTCGGGTGTTTCCACCTTGAGCCCTGAAAGCTTGCAGCAATGCCGCATTTTAAAAATGTCTTTCCCCTTCGGGGTACGATCAAGGACCGCGAGGACCATGTCGTATGCTACTTTTGTGATTCTATTGTGCATTCTAAAGCACTCTTGGACGGGGAAGCCTTGGCCTTTCAAGTCATCGAAGACTTGGTCGGCAGAGATCTCTTTGGGGATCCCTTTTATGACAACTCTTAAGGAGCGTTCCTCCGGAAGGGGGAACGAATGACCGCCTATATTTTCGGCTCTTAGATAGGCCGTGAAAACCCTGTGATGGGTTGAAGTTAACAATTGGACACGAATATTGTCCTTAGTTGGGCGAGCTTTGAAGGGGATACCTTCTTTTTCTAAATAGGCTGAGATTTTCAGCCAGGCTGATTTATCCCTCACGTAAACGGGTGGGGGAGAAGGCGGTTTGCGGGTCGCGGTCGCGGTGTTGCCCGCGGTCGGGTCTACAGGTGCCTGAGGGGCGGATGCCTGAGGGGCGGGGGGCGCACGGCTAGGCTCGGCGCGCGAGGAATCGCGAACGGTCGCGTTCCTTTTAGCGGGCGGCGCAGAGTCTTTTAATTTGCGCTTCTTTTTGTTCTTGACGGTTTCGAACCCGTCAGATGCGTCTGAGGACTCCGCCTCCGAAGCTGCTGGCGAAGGAGGAGCACTTTCGCACTCCATACCGGTCGGGGCTTCGAACCCCGCTTCGACTGCCACTGGGGACAGCGGTGGGGACTCAGGAGAGTCCCTCTGCGGTTGCGCAACGGGCGCGGCAAGGTTTTGAGCCCCGGCGGTACTGCGTGCTAAAAAGGCGCGCAGTACCTCCGGGTTCTCCCTAACTAGGAAAGCCATAAAGGCTTTCATGTCTAAGCCCTCCAAAGTATCGGACATCCTACCTTTCTAACTGACGTCCTAGCGTCCCTCCCCGCTTCCGGGCGGGGGGGGGGTTGTGTGCCTACACGTTTGTGCGTGAGTGTGGGTGTGTTAGTGCGTCCCGCTGGTGATAGCGGGGTGAGGTTGTCACTACCTAACGGTCCGCAGGGGTCTTGGAGTGACCCCCTGCGAAAGCGTGACGTGGACCCGTCGAGAGTAGTTTTCGGCCGAGTCCGGGCGCTAGCGAGCAGTTGGAGTACCTGCCCGCCGTGGCAGTGCCTACTAAGAGGACCCCGGACTCACAGTCACCGAAAAGCTCCCGAAGCGGTGAGGCTGTACGCCGTTTATACAAACGTGCGGTATCTGCGCCCCACAGATACTCCCACCGAATGGTGTTAATTTCTCCGAAGCCCGTTTGACACCGTTAGGTGGGCAACGGAGAAACCGCGACTGGCGCGTCGAGAAACAGGAATAGTTGTACGCTGCGAATGCAGCTGTGGTTGCACCGCGACTGACCAGGTAGTAAACTACCTGAGCAGGCGGGGTGGGACCGGTCGCTTATCGATCGCTATTGTTCCCAACAAAGGCGCGGGTCACTTCCCGGAATTTGCCTTTCGGCGAATTTCAGGTAGCGGTCCCCCGTCTCTACGGAGAACAATAGACGGCAGGTAGAGCGCTCTCGCTAAGCACAAGTGCTCGGCTCGAGTGCCAAACCCGGAATCAAGTGGCTTTCGTTTAGCGTAACGTTTGATAGAATAGATTATGAATGTATGAGATTGACGTAAGCTGTCGATACATTTATGTACAGCTTATGTCAATCTCTTGCAATAGAAAGCCACTTGTCTGGGGGGGCTGAAAAGAAAAAAATTGAAATGAAACGTCATAAGATTTGTCCTCATTCATTCGTTCAGACAGACAGAGTTACTTTCGCATTTATAATATTACTTAGTATGGATTACACTCACATTTTATGCAATTTCCTAGCTCTCGGCAAGCTAGCCGGATCCTCCTTGCACACAAAATGGCGCGCCCCAAGTACATAGTCTCTCAAATATTCGTCCCTATCCAATTTGCTAACATCGATGTAGAATATCTCCCTTTCCTCTTCACTCACACGCTGCATGAGCGAGAGGAAGCGATTGTTTTTGAAATGCCACTCCTTTGTCGTGTAGTACTGGAGAACGTCTAGACCGTGGCTGATGCGTTTTTGGACGTTCACCATGCTGGAATTAAATGAATGAATGAATATTTCTGTATTTATTTATTATACATGTATAGAAACTTAGTATATTACGTGTTAGAGATAGCTACTTATGCTAGAGATGAACAATGATTGGCTTTATCGCGCGTGAGCGATTTCTTCCAGGCAACCCAAGTAATTTTGATTGTAATAATATGAAAAATTATGTAATCATAACTTGATATTTAGTTTTATAGTGAGATTTTTTTAAGGAATAGACAAAATCGATCATGTGGCGGGATTTGAACCCGCGTCTTTTGCCTTTCCGGTTTACTTATCTATTGGTATGAAAGTAAAGATAAAAATATTTTGATCTAGTGCGTTTTGAACGTATATCGCGCATTAGGAAAAATTAATATGAATATTTTTTTCTAAAGTAGTTTAATCTAACTAACTTGCAAGAGCATTCTCGTATACACCGTGTAAACCATCGGTGTCGTCTCCATATGTACTTATATCTCAATGGTGTAAACAGGCTGACTTGTTATAGGTGTAATAGATGTGTATTACTTTTTATAGTTTTCCCGAAGAATTTGCCAAAAATTAAAATCTATAATAATATTAGGTAAAATCTATACTGATATTATAAGGCTGAAGAGTTTGTTTGTTTGTTTGAACGCGCTAATCTCGGAAACTACTTGAAAAATTCTTTCAGTGTTAGATAGCCCATTTATCGAGGAAGGCTATATAGGTTATATATCATCTTGCTAAGACCAACAGGAGCGGAGCACTGTTTGTAAAACCGCGGAGCAAAGAAGTCAAATATTTCTGAAACTAATAAGTTTCAGCTAGATTATGTTTGATTTTTTTTACTGCAAATGCACAGCTATACAGTACAGGGTTACTTGTAAAACACCAGCAACCTCGCAGGACAAGATAGCTTACATCATAATTCATAAGTAACAACATTTTTGTTCTACGACTATTGATAATTTGTTAGATTTTATTTTCATACAAAAATAAATATTCATTTAATTTTCCGTTTGATTATTATAAACTCTACGCGCATCCCAAAAATTACCTGAACAAGAAGCGAACGAGAGGGGGAAGGGGGCGTCGCGTCATTCGATGATGAATAGAACATAGACTTACAAATGTTAGGAGAGTACAATCAAAGCTTAAAAAATCATTTAAAAATAATTTATTGCGTACCAAAAGTCGTAGAACAAATGTTGTTACTTATGATGTTAGCTATCTTGTCCTGCGAGGTTGCCGGTGTTTTACATATAACCTTGTATACGCAGCAGAGACACTCACAGGTCGGTCGAGTCTTCGCAAAATGCGAAAATGTTTAAAGCTTCTGAGTCGGGCACAGTCTCCTATACTGTGCCCCAAATACCTAAACAGGGCGGTTCGCCCCCACAGTAACCCGCCCGTATTAGCGGGCGGCGCTATCCACCTGCTGCAGGGGGCTTCCCGCCCCGATCAGCATTCCCCACGCAGCCTCCTAACGGAGGCCGCGTGTGTGAAGACCACTCGTCGTAGAGACACTCACAAGGTCTTCTTGGCCAGCAGGAAGAGCAGCGCGTCGCACAAGTACGCGGGCAGCACGTGGAACAGCAGCACCGCGAGCTGGTGCGTCAGCCAGTGCGACTTGATGTTCCCGCCCGGGTACCACAGCGCGACCAGGAACGGGTACGTGTTCACCCACTTCTCGCCTGGGATAGAGATAGAGAAAGGGAAACCTTCACTGGAACTTAAATTTGATAACATTGTTCTCAATGGACTCGACCTAAACCACTTAATCGATTATAATACAAGTGATAACTGCGTTAAAAACAACCGACTTCAAACTTGCACTTGCAACATTTACAAATACAGACAAAAATGCTCATAAAATAAAAACTACTGGGCCTATCCGACTAAAATTTTTATGGGACCATATCAACACCATCCCGCATCGAACAAAAAAAGAATCACGTAAATCGGTTCAGAAACCTCGGAGTAATCGGTGTACATACATAAAAAAAAAAATATACCGGCCGAATTGATAACCTCCTCCTTTTTTTTGAAGTCGGTTAAAAAGGGAATAACCCTCACTAGAACTTAAATTTGATAAAATTTGATTCATTTGGGACTACCATGTAATAGAATAGAGATTTAATTTATATTTAATGGAATTATATGTTTATAAGTGAGATTACGTTTAATTCATTCAATTCTTTACATTTATGACGTAGTTCATACCGTCGTTAAAAAGCCTCTGTCAATTATTGTATCGAAATATCGCTTGTATTCAGAAAAAGGTTGAAAAAAGATCAGGAAATCTTTTCCGCAAAATGAAACAGGTACTAATAATAATATTTGAATACTTACTGATATTTTTTGTAAAGTCTACATGATATCTATTTACCAGTATCAATAACTTCTTTCCAAGTTATTTTCTGAACTCCAGACAGCGTGATATTGAAGATTTGCGTCTCCTTCGATCTGAAATATTAAATTTTCATGTAAAATCTATATTACATAAATCTTTACCATCATTTGAAAAATATTTTACTCCATGTTATTTATATTTATAATAATGTTATGAATTGGTTCTTTTTATTTGATGATGATTACGCGAAGAATTTGTGTAGTGTTGGTGTAGTGTAATTTAATAAACTTATTTCCATTTAAATATTTGCACACCCAAATAGTGGGTAGAATGTATTAGCGCCTTAATATTGTAACAACACCTTTTTTGTAACTACATTCTTGTAAATAAATGAAATTTGAATTTGAATTTGAATTAATCTAAACCATTTTATTTGAATAATTTAACAAAATATCAATTTAAGTTATCATTTTCTCTAAAAGCTTTTTCACGCATCTAAATAGTATATAGTAAGCAATCAAGTTATATCTAAGTACATTGTATCCAATTAGTTAAGTTAAATCTAAGCTCTTAATCCAAGTGGTTTTGTAATATATAGGTACGTATTACATCTAGAAGTCTGTACCCATCATCTAAGTACTTAAGTTACATCTAACTTACTTATCCAATGCAGTAGCATAAGCAATAAGTATACATCCGTTAGCGACTACATCTACGGGAATCGCATCTGCTGTGTATGACGGTTCACAGTGCATCGTGCGGATAACGCCTGGAAGAGATACATATAAGATTATATATTTCAATAGTTTTTGTGTTTAATTGGTTAGTTATTATCCCATAAATGTTTTTGCAATATTATATTTGAAGAACATTTGTGTATAATTTAAAATTTTAATAAAAATATTTGTAATCAGAGAAGTGTTTTATTATTTAGAAATCGAAATTAAATGAATTCGAAAATCTTTCATTTCCTACCCATAAATCAATCTATCATTGTTTATTTAATGTCTTTCATGTCGCAAGTGTCAAAGGAAATTTCTATTGAATTTATATAGTTATTAAATAGCTCTAACCAAGGCTCTAACCAATCACTAGACACAAAAATTATATCATAAAATCGCCCCATTGTGACATGAAAAAAGCCATAATTTATAAAGATACCTACACTATTATTATATAAAACATATTATATTATATTTGACGACGCGGTTGGCGCAGTGGTAAAGTAACTGCCTACTGAGCCGACGGTCCCGGGTTCGATCCCCGGTCAGGGCAAATATTTGTGTGATGAACTCAATTATTTGTTCTTGGGTCTGGGTGTTATTATCTATATATGTATTTATTAATTATTATATTTATCGTCGCCTAGTACCCACAACACAAGCCTTAATTGAGCTTACTGTGGGACTAGGTCGATTTGTGTAATAATGTCCTATAATATAATATAAATATTAATATTACTTAGTAGGGAAATTTCAGAAAAAAACACATTTATAGTACCTAAGTACCTACTTACCACCTTATTGTATGTAATATAATATATTTAAAATCAACTAACCTTTCCCACTACCGATAAGCAAGCCAGTCGGTCCGTTGAGGTTGTCCACCCAACCCGGCATAGGTTCCTTCCATGCTGATGTCACTATAATATTAAATAGTTATTTAAAATAATAATAATAACACTGGTCTGCAAAAAAATTTTTTTTCGCGCTCCTTCTTATTTTTGCACAAGATTATTATAGAAGTGATACTTCTGAACAGAAATTAAGTTTTAAAAAATTTGTATCACGTCTAGATTTTTTGTAGTTTAATTAGAAAGAAACCCATTTTTTGTTCTAAGAATACATCGTTATTTTAATAATTAGGTTTGAATATTACAAATAATGTCAAGAAAACTATTAAAAACTATAAGATAATATAATTACACATTATATACATTGTTTCAATTAGTAGTTTTCTTTTCTTTTAATATTTTATAAGGAGTTTCGCGACGAATCGATCAAGTAAAATCATCAATCTTTGCTGCCAACTTATTATCTATATTTTACTATATTTTCAGTTAGCTTTTCCGTATCTCCTCTCAAACTTCTGGTGAAATGTTTCATAGTGGTCACCGGATACTCTTTTTACAGCTTTAGTCTGCTTAATTTCATAATTTAATTCTTATCTAGGCTCCCGCATTTGCATTCCCTAGAGACCACACTAAAGAATCGCGCTTTCGATGTTGCGTCGTTTAAAAATTCATAACACGTGATTCAATTTTGCTTTATAGTTGAAATTATTTACAAATTTTCATCAATATATCAGTACAATATAAAAATTTTACCAAATTATTAGGATAAAATCATCAACCGTAACCTTAAAACTTTACTTTGAACTGAGCGCAGCGGAGTCGTGATGAGAACTACGGAAGCCCATAAATTCCCTTCAAATTAGTGTAAAAATAATGTCTTCAGTAGATATCATTCTAGTTTTATAAATTCAAGTCATTTTTGTGATGAAAAATATCATAAAGACCGAATAAAATAGCATTATTGCAAGAGAGACTACTAAACAATACAGAATTTTGAGGTATTTAAAAACGACAATAAAAAAAAATTTAGACGTGATACAAAAAAACTGAAAGCAGATCTAGATTCAGCATGTTAAGATCTCCATGTTTATCATATTTTTATTCAAAGGAGGATTTCTTTGCAGACCAGTGTAATCAATTAACTACCCATATACATATACATTATATTTTCGTTAATTATAAAAATAGCTGCTGTCTCTATCACAAATTAAAAAACAGGATTCTTTGAAGCGATATTTTTATTCTTAAGTTTCATTAATTTTTCATTAAAAAAAAATAAAAGATATTATAAAAATAGGTACTGAAATCGTTCGGTGTATTTGACTCTACTTACACGTAGACGACGTGTTTTACAGTAAAAAAATTACAGCGCCATCTAGCGTCGAATAGTTGTAACAACTCAATTTAAATCAGCGCCATCTAGCGTCGAATAGTTGTAACAATTCAATTTAAAACAGCGCCATCTAGCGTCAAAAAGTTGTAACAACTAAATTTAAAACAGCGCTATCTAGCTTCCGATAGTTGCAACAACTAAATTCAATACAGCGCCATCTAGCGTTCAAAAGTTGTAACAAAGTTTGACTACGTTTAAAACAGCGCCATCTAGCGTCGAATAGTTGCAACCAGTTTCATCTACTCACCGATAGATGGCCGGCCGATGGCGATGGGGAACTTTGTACTGTATTCAGCGACCAAGTCTTCAGTTATTGCTTTTGTATAGGAATACGTGTTTGGTTCTGATTCTATTATCCTGAAAAATATTTTTTTGAATGATTTATTATGAATATTCAGCAAAGAAAGCATTTATTGTAGGTAAATAAATAATCTAAAATACATGTTTAACGCCCAGTTGATTTATTTTCCTTTTTATTTTGTAAAATGTCATTTATTTCCGAACCAACCATTATTAAAATATAAAATATTTTTACCCCAATTTCTACGCCTAGTATTTACTTTCTGGCTACTATGCAATTTGCATCTAACCTAACATATGGCTATAATATATTTTCTTGTGTTAATTGCACCAATATTTTTGAAATAAGGTGAAAACAATGAATTATTAAATCATCAGCAATCAACATTCCGATCGCAACACATCATCGGACTGGAAAATATAACCTCAAATGAAAACTGGTTTACATGTAATTCAGTTCATGAACATTGACTATTTATTTAATAATAGTAGTTTTTATATTGTCATAGATTAACTAAAAAAGTAAATAACATGAAATTTTGATTGTTAGTTAAATATTACAATTTGTTACTAGATTTCTGAATCTAAAGATTTCGTTCTTTTGATACAAGTAATATTTCAGATAAGTATACTTTTTTAAATAAAATTCTAGTTAAAAATTCTGAAGATATAGACGCTGGATGATAATGGAGAGAGCCATGAAATGTTTTCGAATAAAATGTTACATGATAGTTTTGTAGCATTAATAATGAATAATAATGAACTAATAAATACGTCTTATTTTTTATTATTTTTATTGGAAACAGAGCAGACATTTGACCGCAATCGTGTCTAATGGTAACCGTGGATGCGGTCGAACGTAAATCATGCTTATCCTGAAAGATAGAGCCTATTCATTCTTGTCTTAAAAAGGTCAAAATTACAACAGGTATAAATTTATTTAAAAAAACATGGACGTGAAAGGGAATTTTGTTTCCCAGTTTGAAACAATCTAGTGTTCTCTTGTGTTTGATTTTACGCGAGTATTATACAATTATACATTTTACACGCGATTGATTCACGCGCGTTTTCAAAGCCTAGGTACCTACCTACGTCTTATTCTTCAGCTACCTATATACCAAATTTCATTGTAATCGGTTCTGTGGTATTTGCTTGAAAGACTGACACACATCCATCATTCTCACTTACTTTGGCATTTATAATACTATTAGTAGGATATTATTATCCCGACGTATCGCACACTTTTCAGCGAGCGTGGTCGCGAGGTTTTTCTAAAAACAAACTTTCAAAGCGTGAATAGCATTTTTGAAGTGAAACTTCTTTAACGGGGTTGGAAAAAAATAGTGTAACATTTTTTCGTTACGCGCCATCTTTTTATCCCTACCACGCGTGATTCGACGTATTTCTGTGAAGTTGCATATAGTAAATTATTTATTGAAAAATAAGGTCATAAAGAAGTTTCACTTCTTACGTGTACACTAGTACACGCACACATTTTTTTATTTATTTAATTACTTAGGCTCAATATATTGCAGCGTGCTGTCGTCCATCCAGTCCACGATGTCCATGATGTTGCGCGGGCTGTGCACGGCGGGGTACAGCGCCTCGTCCAACTCGGGCAAGTCGCAGCGGCAGTACGCGGTCGACAGGTGGACGAACGCCTGGAGAAAGATTATTATAACAAAAAAGGCGTGTGGCACTCGGGGACTGCCGCGGTAAAGCTATTGCATAGCATTTTTGGGGGCCGAGTCACCTCCGTCCGTAGGAGTATACCCAGAACTCTGAACCCCTACACGTGGCCCCTGGGTGGTGCTAAACAGGTGACATGGTGGGAGACATTTGTCGCGGCTAAAATGACCACCCATCAGCTGAAGACGTGTCGCCAAGCGTCCGTGTTCCGGCACGAAGAAGCTGATGTAGCCTTAGTGAAGACGGGTCGAATCAGTTGCGCTCTTACAATCAAGACGATTTGACGCACACTGTCGTTGCTGCTTCCGGTGGCTAGTCATGGAGGGTAGCGGGATCCGAGGCACGGTGCACCGCTGGCCGACCGCTGGTCAGTAGGGGGCCCAAGTAGCGTGCTAGCCACATGTGAAAGGCTGCCCCGCCAACCAGCGAAAAATCCCAAGTTGCGCCATAGTGCCGGTTGGCGACCGGATGAGAGGGCCCTATGGACAACTTGGGGGGGCTCGGGCGTCCCCGCAGTCTCCAGACTAGTCCCCGTCATTGCGGCTTCTAAGTGTGTGTCTCAGGTCCAATTGTAAAGCGCCTCGATTCACTACCGTCTTCTCACCTTCTTCACTCTCCTCTAAAAACACATGAAAAAGGCAAGATACAGAAGTAACGTTGCACAGCGGCAGCACTCCCTCTCGCTGAAAGTGGACCTCACCAATATCAGAGGTCTCCACTCAAATCTCGCTGCAGTCCACTTCCACCTAGAGACTCATAAACCCTGTATCTTGTTCCTCACGGAGACGCAGATAAGATGTCCGTCTGACTTGGCGTACCTATCCTATCCCGGCTACACCCTGGAGCACTATTTTAAAGCTCGGTCAGGTGTGTGCGCGTACGTCCGAGACGACATCTGTTGTCGGCGTCTCCGGTATCTTGAAGACCCCCATTTTTCCGTACTATGGATGCTGGTGGACACAGGCCCAGAGAAACTTCTCTATGCATGTGTCTACCGAGCGCACAGTGGAGACCAGGAGACGATCAGGCTCACAGAGTACCTAAGTGAGGCGGCGGACGCTGCTCAGCACAAATACCCTTCCGCTCAGCTTGTGTTACTGGGGGATTTTAATGCCCACCACCAGGAGTGGCTATACCCATACCAGTGCACTGACCTCGCTGGGAGAGAGATGCGTAAACTTGCTATTGCATTGAATCTCACCCAGCTGGTTCAAGGAGCGACGCGGGTTCCTGATGTTGAGAGCCATACAGCCAATTGCTTGGACCTTCTGCTGACAACAGATCCAGACCGTTACTCGGTAGCGATTTCCTCGCCGCTTGGCAGCTCCGATCACTGTCTGGTGAAATCTGTATCTGTCTACTCGCCGCCCGATCCCAGTCCTAAGGGCTCTCGGCGCGTGTGGCAATACAAGTCAGCAGATTGGGATGAGATGCGTTCCTTTTTTGCATCATATCCTTGGCGGCCTGTCTGCTTTTCTTCTGAAGACCCTTCGACCTGCGCGGATGCTGTGACTGATGTGTTGCGACAGGGAATGGAGTACTTTATTCCATTCTCCGACGTAGCCATGTCCGGCAAAGCTCAGCCCTGGTTCAGAGCCGATTGCAGACGCGCTGAAGCGCTAAAGCAAGAGGCGTATCTGGCTTGGGTTGACGCTCGACACCGCAAAGCGAGGGATGTATCTGAAAAGAAGAAAGCCTTTAACCGGGCTGCCAAGTCCTGCAAGAAGGCTCTACGGAAAGCTCGATTTGACCACGTTAGCCGTATAGGGAACAAACTGGCTTCTTACCCCTCCGGTAGTAAAGCGTTTTGGTCCCTGGCAAAGTCGGTTGAATCGAATTTCTGCCGCCCCTCACTTCCTCCACTGCTGAAACCTGACGGGACGCTGGCTCACACCGCCGTAGAGAAAGCGAACCTATTTGCTACTCTATTTGCGGAAAATTCTCGTCTGGATCCCGCAAGCGCAAAACCTCCCAGTCTACCTGGATGCGAGGCGAAAATGCCGGAAATTTGCATCCGTCAGACGGAGGTTCTTAAAACGCTGCGGAATCTTGACGTGAATAAAGCCAGTGGCCCTGATGGAATTCCAGCCATAGTTCTTAAAACCTGTGCGCCTGAACTTGCTCCTGTTTTGACACGCCTCTTTCGCCTTTCGCTGACGACTGGAATAGTACCGAAATCATGGAAACTTGCCAACGTGCAGCCTGTGCCCAAAAAAGGCAGTCGTGCCGATCCTTCCAACTACAGGCCAATATCAGTCACGTCCATACTCTGTAAGACTATGGAACGTGTACTGAACAGCCGGCTCCTGGCACACCTAGAAGCGAACGACCTCCTCAGTGACCGACAATACGGGTTCCGCCGAAACCGGTCCACTGGGGATCTTCTAGCGTACGCCACCTACATCTGGAGCGAGGCCATCGAGAATCATGGTGAAGCACTTGCTGTCTCCCTTGATATCTCGAAGGCCTTCGATAGGGTCTGGCATGATAGTCTTATTGGCAAGCTTCCATCCTACGGTCTGCCTGCTGGTCTCTGCGCCTGGATCTCAGATTTTCTGAGAGACCGGTCGCTTCGGATAGTCGTCGACGGCTGCTCGTCCGACCAAATGGCTATAAATGCCGGAGTCCCTCAGGGATCAGTTCTCTCCGCAACACTCTTCCTGCTACACATCAACGATCTGCTGAAACCCGGTATCTATGGGTACGCAGACGATAGCACTGTTGTGGAGAGATATGTATCCAGCGCGCGAGCCAGTACGGCACAAATTCAGTCTCTACGGGAGGCGATGGTCGATCGCATGAACTTGTCCTTACAGGCGGTCTCCGACTGGGGCGATGCCAATCTGGTCAAGTTCAATGCGTCTAAGACCCAGGCGTGTCTGTTCTCCGCTAAACGGAGTCCATTCCACCTGACTCCGAATTTCCAAGGTGTGTCCGTGCCGATAACTAACCACCTCGAGCTTCTTGGTATCACCTTAACGCCTACTCTGAACTTTGGTTCCTTCATTGAATCTAAAGCCCAAGTAGCCTCAAAAAAGCTTGGAATTCTGGCGAAGGTGAGACAGTATTTCAGCCCGGGACAGTTGCTCAACCTTTATCAAGCACAAGTCCGATCGTGCATGGAATACTGTTCTCACCTCTGGGACGGTTCCGCCAAGTACCAGCTGGAGGCGCTTGAGGCGATAGAGAGGCGTGCCAAGAGGCTCATAAACGACAATGACCTAGTAGGCAAAAAGCTCCAGAGCCTCGGTCACCGCCGCAGAGTGGCCAGCTTATCGGTCTTCTATCGGATACACTTTGGAGAGTGCGCTGCGGAACTGCACGATCTCGTTCCGCCATCCCCGTTCTTCCATCGATCGTCGAGGCGCACAGATTCTAGGCATCGCCATATGGTGGACGTTCCATGTACCCGGACTAAGCGGTTCGGTTCCACATTCTTTATCCGAACCGCGAGGGACTGGAACATGCTTCCTGAGTCTGTGTTCCCCGACGAGTACAATATGGGGGTCTTCAAGCGTAGAGTGAACAGGTACCTTCTAGGGAAGCGCGTTCCATCTTAGACCGCATCTCAGCTTAACATCAGGCGAGATTGTGGTCAAGCGCTTCCCTATTACCAATAAAAAAAAAAAAAAAAATAGCATGCCTTCAAGCCGAGTGGGGAGCGTGAGGTTTTTTCGTTACGGAATTTCTCGATTCGGTCCCCACGCTCAAGGCCCACGATAGAAGCTATGCAATAGCTTAAAATAAAGATAGATAGATTATGTTTTAATGATAATGGAAGGTAGATAAATATGCCTGTGGAATTCAAAAAGAGATAATTGTAATTTTAATTGAATTTAGATAAATCTAACTAAAAAATATGATAATTAATTATTTCAGGACAATTTTCACACACGGTACGATCTGATCCCATACTAAGCTTTCGCTTGTGTAATGGAAACCAGATGGCTGATAAACATACATATATAAATTTAAATAAATACTTCTATAGATAATTAACACCCAGACATAGAGCAAACATCTATGTTCATCACACATAAATTTGCCCCGGGTGGGAATCGAACCCACGACCTCTGACTTGGAAGGCAGGGCCACTACCAACCGAGCCAACCGGTCAGTCTACGTCTCGGTCGTTTCTTCTTTTAAGAACTGCTACTTAAAATTATTTTTTGATAACATAAATCATCTTTCTTTATATGTAAATAATGTAGAGCGAATTAAAATGTCTTACCTCAAGGTTTTCCATAGTTTCAGCGAGTTTTAACAAGCGATGCGTCCCGGTTGTGTTCATGTGCACTGCATCTTTTAGTTTTTGATCAAACCTGAAATAGAATTATTGAATACTAGCTTCCGCCCGCGACTCCGTCCGCGCGGAAAAATTAAGAAAAATAAAGATTCATTTTTTTCTACGTATTTTTCCAGGATAAAAAGTATCCTATTTTATGCCCAGGATAATAAGGTACAATTATACCAAGTTTCATTAAAATCGAACCGTTAGTTTTTACGTGATGCCTTCACATACAGACAGACAGACAGACAGACAGACAGAAAGACAGACAGACAGACAAAAATTTTTTTGATCACATATTTGGGTTTGGTATCGATCCAGTAACACCCCCTGCTATTTATTTTTTCAATATTTTCAATGTACAGAATTGACCCTTCTACAGATTTATTATATGTATAGAATATATAGATAGTACAAAATATTCCCGAGTCTTCTAAACTCTATTATTTCAAAGTGTTCTACTTGTATCGGAAATCAAATAATTTAAATTCCAATTAGCTGCATGGGATTTTCGCTTTCAATTTAGAAAAAGGTTAGCAAAATGTGTCCGGAGTAATTTTATCATTCGCATATTTTTATTGATACATGCACAAAATTTTATAATATATATTTTAAATTCTTTTAATGTTCAAATATTCATTAATTGCATTTAATTTGTTTATATTTATTTCTTTAATCAATGTTAAGTGCCTATACAGTAGGTATACTGTTGTAATTTGTCCCCTTTTAGAACTGTTACCCTCCCAAGGAAAACGAACTTTTTTGTGGAAATTTTTTATAATATACAACACTAGTTACCTCACGCAAGCCGCACTATGTATTATAATCTGACAGTTTCTCTGCAACTCCTGTTTGTCATCGTTGGAGAGACCGAGGTCTTCTTCTAAAATGTCTCCCGATATGAACTTTAGTTTGTTGAACGCTGATGGATCCTTTTTGTGGATCAATTCGAATACCTAGAAGATAGGTTATGAAAAAGTTGTGGGTTTAGTTGTATTATTTAATAAAAAAATGTTGAAATATATTATGACATAGCATATAAGTAATAGTATATTGTCCCAACAATTAGATACAATTACACAAATCCTAATAACCTATTTTAACAGTTTAAGAAGCTTATAAATGACATTGTAATAAAATAATTAATTCAAAGAAGTTGGTCAAGTACGATTTGTACGCAAATTGTGATGCATAGTAAATAATCAATTAGCTTACTTTTACTCTACATTGCTATTTGCTTTTCAAATCTTTTTTCAAGATTCTTTCAAATTACATATGATTTTTGAAGTGAAACTTCTCAAGGTCGCGTCATGGCAATACCGTCACATCATGGACTAAGGTGACGATTTTGGTATTTTTGAACCTCGCCAAAAAAGTATCTCTTCTGACACGTGTGCTCGGCATACACGTTCTTTTTTTTTCAAGAATACCATCTATGTCTCAATTTATTTTAGAAAAGTTTGTTTTTGTATTTTTATTTAAAAATAAATAAACAAACTTACTCTATTATTACACAATTCCTTTAGCCTCTCCTCCCCGGGTATCCCCTTCTTCTGTCTCAACAATAAATAAATAGTTTTTATCCCGGGACAGTCGCGGAGTAGTTTTTCAACTAACACCTGTAATAAATTTAGTTTAATTAAAATTTAGTCTTACATATGTATCACTTAATAACTGAAGAGTTCGTTTGTTTGAACGCACTAATCTCAGGAACTACTGTTCCGATTCGAAAAATTATTTCGGTGTTAGATAGCCCATTTATCGAGGAAAACTTTAGGCTATATCACGACAAAACAAAGCTATAACAGGCACAGCTAGTATAAAATATATCTTTAAGAAATTTCTGAAAATTGTTTGATAATAATAATTAAATAAGTAATATAATAAGCTATATAATAAGTACGATAATTATCGTACAAATAAGATAATTTTTAGTTAAATGTCTACATATAGTGTGAAAAAAAGTTTCACTTTTACCGTGGTTTCATGAAACCAAACAACATTTTTTTAAACTAACTTTTATATTTGCACCCTTAATGTAAGATCATTTAGTTATCTTCTGATCAAAAAGTAACAGAGCTCAAAGCTTGGGGGAGGCTTTTACCCGTACGGGGTCCATATAGAAACCTAACGAGTACTTAACTTTACTAAATTATATAAACTAGATTAGTACCTAAATTGTTCTACAATGTACTCAAACTGATTTTGTAACTAAAATTGTATATTTTTTATGGAACAAATAAAGCTTTATTTATTTATTTATTTATTTATTTAATAAGCTGTTAATCTTTCATTTTATACTTTATTTCTAACATTATGTATTATCCTAACGAAGTAAAATGGGCTGTATTTTTTGTGTAAGTTACAATAGTACTTACCTTAACAGTTATACAGGCTTTTATTACATAATATATGCGTTTATATTATTCTTGATAAGTGTGTGAAAGGTCATGGCTTTGCCTAAGCTTTGAGTCATTCAACCCACATCACATGCATGCTAATATTCCCATAACATTTTGATATTTTAAGAAACGACAAATCGTGCAAATTTTACCAAATGTGTATATTATAACTGTTTGATATATTATTCTCATGCAGCGACATTTTGCTTGTTTTTTTTAAACAAACACTTTACTGTAAGACGAATTTAAATCTATACTTAATATAATAAAGCTGAAGAGTTTGTTTGTTTGTTTGAACGCGCTAATCTCGGGAACTACTGGTCTGATTTGAAAAATTCTTTCGATGATAGATAGCCCATTTATCGAGGAAGGCTATAGGCTACATATCATCACGCTAAGACCAACAGGAGCAGAGCAATGCGGGTAAAGCCGCGCAGCAGTTAATAAATACAAATAAATGAAAATAAAAATACCTTTCCAACAAAACCAGTTGCTCCTGTGATTAAAATTGACTTTCCCGTGTAGAACTCTCTCACTGATGGCGCCATTTTATCTGAAATACATGTTATTTCTTTATTTATATTCAACTAGATTTCCGCCCGAGGCTTCGCCCGCGTTTGCAAAGGAAAACCCGCATAGTTCCCGTTTCCGTGAGTTTTCCGGGATAAAACTATCCTATGTGTTAATCCAAGTTACCCTCTATAATTATGTGTGCTAAATTTCATTGTAATCGGTTCAGTAGTTTTTACGTGAAAGAGTAACAAACATCCATACATCCATACTTACAAACTTTCGCCTTTATAATATATTTAATATTAAGATGAAGCAAATCTTTATAAAATAAATAAAAATTTCATTATAAAGAAGATCGTTATGTTCATTCTGAAATTCACAAAACGTATGTTTGTATGCAACCGACTCCTTTTGACCCGATTTTGACCCTTATCAAGGATCAGTGACAATATTATAACAGTTACATAATATTAAAACGTGTTTTTTTAAAGAATATTAAAGACACCCGGGTAAAGCCGGAAGTAGAGATTAGTGCGATAAATAATTAATTTACATTATGTTCATGAATCATATTAATCACTAGGTAAAAATCCATACTAATATTATAAATGCGAAAGTAACTCTGTCTGTCTGTCTGTTACTCAATCACGCCTTAACTACTGAACCAATTTGCATGAAATTTGGTATAGAGATATTTTGATACCCGAGAAAGGACATAGGGTAGGTTTTATCCCGGAAATCCTACGGGAACGGGTTTTTCTTTGAAAACGCGGGCGAAGCCGCGGGCAGAAAGCTAGTAATAGTATAAAACAAAGTCGCTTTCTCTGTCCCTATGTATGCTTAAATCTTTAAAACTACGCAACTACGTTTTTTTAATAGATAGAGCGATTCACGAGGAAGGTTTTAGTATATAATTTATTAGGATCTAGACAAAGCGGGCGAAGTCGCGGGTGGTAACATAGTATATTAAAATAATTATCTAGTTACTCTCTCACGCATAAACGCTGTAGGTATGAAATTTGAAACTATTTTTAGGGATAGATTACCTATACATGTCTGAATTAGAATAGACGATTTCTAGTTAAGCGGAAGACGCCGTGGGGTTTTGCTTGTTAAGGGCCCTTAGTAGGTGAAAACGGCAAAATGGACTGTTTTCTATGAGCTATAATTAAAAATATTGAAGTTTTTTCGCAAATTTCTAATATGTATTACAGAACGTATGTGTGATGGGATGACTGTTTCCAAAACACGATTGGAAATATTTTGCTCGATAAAAAAAATCCTGAAATTGCCTTTAAAATATCATAATATAAATGCTCATTACAACCGTATTTTACAATAATAATTCGTATAAAATCATAAATACATAGGTATTTACCTTCTCGATTTCGTGACTGTTTTAGATTTAGAAAATCCATAAGTACTTAATATTATAAATGCGAAAGTAACTCTGTCTGTCTGTCTGTTACTCAATCACGCCTTAATTACTGAACCATTTTGCATGAAATTTGGTATAGAGATATTTTGATACCCGAGAAAGGACATAAGAAATAAATATAATAATAGAAATACTAAAAGGGCGTAGGGATGTGACGACCCCATCGCCCACGGTTGGAATATCTATTGTCTATGTGACAATAGATATTCCACCCGTGCAATCAGTCAACCCGCAGGACACCTTGTGGCGGGGTGTCGGGGAGTAGCGACCCCGCGGGAACCGAGTGCCCCCGGGGGAGGCCCCTGTCTTCATCTCCGGCTTGCCTTCACCGGCCGGTCGGAGTGAAGCCTGACGAGGACAGGACCCCCACCTCTGGCTTGCCTTAACCGGCCGGCCAGAGTGGAGTCGCGAGAGCTTTTAGCTCGAAGGGTGGATGCGAAGCGTAAGTGGCGAGTGGGCACGTGATGCTGGACCCTCAGGGAGCGCGTGATCGGAGTTTAAAGTCCAGGGACGCCTCTCCACCCTTAGCTGCTCACAATATGTTGCCCCCTTGTCGCACTATTGCAGCGACTTATTTCGGGGGCCCATACAGTGAGAGGGCGAGTCACCATCTGCCAACATATTTTTACTTTCTTTTAGTAGAAAGGCAGGTGCCATAGTTTCCCATAGTCCACAGTACCAGTCCATTAAGCATCCCAATCCATAGCCCAATTATTAAATTTCCATACCCTGCAATAGTCCTACATCGGCCACGGACTGCCTAGGGCTGTATCTCTATAGTGCAGTGAGCAGTCATGGGCAGGCTGCGGCTGGTGTCCCACAACACATTAAAATTCTCGAAAGGGCCTCTGCGTGTTGGATCCGTGTCCCCACGTAAGCCTTCCAAAGATCCGGGTACCGTCCTTCTGGTGGTACCCGAGTATTATGGAAATACTAATAATACCTATCTCTATGTTTTGCAAATGGCCATGTTAATAAAATTGTTTTTAGTGTAATAAAGCAATTCTTAGCAAATACCGTTTCAGTTGACTTGATTCTATGAAATTCGTTCCGAATTGTTAATTTTACGTTGGTCTTGTTATTTTCTGTACATAATATATTAATGAAATCACTTTATGAGATTAAAATATATTTTGACTATCTTACCGCCCGCGGCTTCGCCCGCTTGTCTAAAACCTAATAAATTATATATGTTACAGTCAAAACCCTGAACCAGTCAATAACGTTATTGACCGGTAAAATCAGTTAATAAGGATATTGACTAAGGGCGTCGGTTAATATCCTTATTAACTGATTTTATCTGATTAAACCAGTTAATAACGTTATTGACTAAGGGCATCGGTCAATATCCTTATTAACTGATTTTAAGTCGAGACATCTAGTCAATATAGGTTTTAACCGACGTGCCCAGTCAAAACTCATAAAAAGTTAAGGATGTTAGTGAAATTATACTAGAAAATCCTTTTAAAAGGTTCAAGTGCAATATTTAAGAGTTTTATGTTTTATTAATTAATTCGGGGTATTGTTTGTAAACTGCAACCGCGCGAGAATACGTGCCCCAAAATATTTTTGAAGATGGCAATTGTGTTTTAATAACAACTAGGTTTCCGCCCGCAGCTTCGCCCGCGCAGTCAAAGAAAAACCGCATAGTTCCCGTTCCCGTGGGATTTCCGGGATTGCGTTAGTTTCTGATTTGATGGAGTGAACTGCAGGTGTACTTCGAAGACTGCTACTGGATCTAATAGACGAGTAGAGCTAGGAATGCCGAGTTTGGGCTCGTTTTGTTAGTTATGTCGAGACCTTACCTCCGGACTTGATGGAGTGACCTGCAGGTGTACTTCGAAGACTGCTACTGGAACTATTATACGAGTAGAGCTAGGTGTGCCGAGTTTGGGCTCGTTTTGTTACTTATGTCGAGACCTTACCTCCGGACTTAATGGAATGACCTGCAGGTGTACTTCGAAGACTGCTACTGGAACTAATAGACGAGTAGAGCAAGGTGTGCCGAGTTTGGGCTCGTTTTGTTAGTAACGTTGAGACCTTATCTCCGGACTTGATTGAGTGACCTGCAGGTGTACTTCGAAGACTGCTACTGGAACTAATAGATGAATAGAGCTAGGTGTGCCGAGTTTGGGCTCGTTTTGTTAGTTACGTTGAGACCTTACCTCCGGACTTAATGGAGTGACCTGCAGGTGTACTTCGAAGACTGCTACTGGAACTAATAGATGAGTAGAGCTAGGTGTGCCGAGTTTGGGCTTGTTTTGTTAGTTACGTTGAGACCTTACCTCCGGACTTGATGGAGTGACCAGCAGGTACTAACAAAATGAGCCTAAACTCGGCACACCTAGCTCTACTCGTCTGTTAGTTCCAGTAACAGTCTTCGAAGTACACCTGCAGGTCACTCCATCAAGTCCGGAGGTAAGGTCTCAACGTAACTAACAAAACGAGCCCAAACTCGGCACACCTAGCTCTACTCGTCTATTAGTTCCAGTAGCAGTCTTCGAAGTACACCTGCAGGTCACTCAATCAAGTCCGGAGATAAGGTCTCAACGTTACTAACAAAACGAGCCCAAACTCGGCACACCTTGCTCTACTCGTCTATTAGTTCCAGTAGCAGTCTTCGAAGTACACCTGCAGGTCATTCCATTAAGTCCGGAGGTAAGGTCTCGACATAAGTAACAAAACGAGCCCAAACTCGGCACACCTAGCTCTACTCGTATAATAGTTCCAGTAGCAGTCTTCGAAGTACACCTGCAGGTCACTCCATCAAGTCCGGAGGTAAGGTCTCGACATAACTAACAAAACGAGCCCAAACTCGGCATTCCTAGCTCTACTCGTCTATTAGATCCAGTAGCAGTCTTCGAAGTACACCTGCAGTTCACTCCATCAAATCAGAAACTAACGCAATCCCGGAAATCCCACGGGAACGGGAACTATGCGGTTTTTCTTTGACTGCGCGGGCGAAGCTGCGGGCGGAAACCAAGTTGTTATTAAAACACAATTGCCATCTTCAAAAATATTTTGGGGCACGTATTCTCGCGCGGTTGCAGTTTACAAACAATACCCCGAATTAATTAATAAAACATAAAACTCTTAAATATTGCACTTGAACCTTTTAAAAGGATTTTCTAGTATAATTTCACTAACATCCTTAACTTTTTATGAGTTTTGACTGGGCACGTCGGTTAAAACCTATATTGACTAGATGTCTCGACTTAAAATCAGTTAATAAGGATATTAACCGATGCCCTTAGTCAATAACGTTATTAACTGGTTTAATTAGATAAAATCAGTTAATAAGGATATTAACCGACGCCCTTAGTCAATATCCTTATTAACTGATTTTACCGGTCAATAACGTTATTGACTGGTTCAGGGTTTTGACTGTAACATATATACTAAGCACTTCCTCTTGAATCACTCTATCTATTAAAAAAAACCGCATCAAAATCGTGTGTTCGGCACACGCGCTCTTTTTTCATATAGATAACTAAGTAAATAAGTGATGATGACATCGCAAAAGTATGTTAAATTCGTTAATTATTCGAATAATAATTAACATTTTGTTTGTTTTGGGAAATTTTGGGTTTCACCACAGATATAAAATATAAATAATACTGTGGCACTTTATAATGCATTATTTAACATAAGCATTGTATTAATTTAATGTCAATTGAAGAATTAATTACATCAGACAAACATAAATATTCAATACATGTTACTAAAATAATAATACATTTAATTTAAAAATAAAAAAATGTAAATAGCCTTAATAACATTGATTTTTCCCAAAATTTTTCTTAAAAGATCCTCTGTGTAGCTTGATGTTATATTATGTCGCAGTCATTTGGTTGAATTTTCTATTTGATTGACTAGCGCCTTCATTGAATGAAAACATTTAATAAATAAGAAACCAGTAAGTAATTCCCGAGACTATGTATAGTTAATTATTAATTGTATAGAGAGTCGAATTGGGTTGCTATAAAAATCTAGAGTCTTGTCCCAAAGGATGGAGTTTCTTGCCGGTTCTTCTCCATAGATACTGCTTTCCGAATCGGTGGTAAATGTTAAAAATATGTATTGACGTTTCAAAAGTGCTTCTTGAAGAAGTCTAATTGAATAAATAAATGATTGAGTTTGAAAAAAAAGAAAAAGCCTATTTTCTGTTACATATTACAAACATGTCTGTTACATATTAGTTACATTACATATCATAAAACATTTCGCTATATTCTTGAAATAATTTGATGGTTAAAGAACGAAACGTCGGTATTGAAACATTTGTAACAATCCGGTTTCAAGAATATTTGTCAAGTAATTAAAAAGGCAACAGTGGAGTAACTCTTGCGAATAATATTATTTGTAATTACAAATACTATTGCGAATCGTGACTTTGTTCGAGCAAAGAACCTGAAGTAAATTAACTTAAGGTTCTGAAAAATCTTTCACTACATAATATTATGTAAGCCAATAAAAATTAGAGAATTGACATCGAATTTAAAAAATAAACTATATAGACTGCTGCAAGCTAAAAATTGTTATAGTGTTATGGAATACTTGAATGATAATGACATTATAATGTATGAGATTTAATATAATTTAGGTAATTGTAATTTTGTATGTAGGTATTTTGTAATTTATTGTCTTTTTTTTCTGTCGTTGATTGAATGAAATTTGTACCTATATTATTGATAATTTAATTTGTAATTTCAAAAATTTTTGCACGCCATTTACAATGGCAGTATATGTGATATTAATATTGTATACTAGGTTTCCACCCGCGGCTTCGCCTGCGCAGTCAAAGAAAAAATACGCATAGTGCCCGTTCCCGTGGGATGTCCGGGATTGCGTCATTTTCCCGAGATAAAAGGTAGCCTATGTCCTTTCTCGTGTATCAAAATATCTCCATACCAAATTTCATGAAAATTGGTTCAGTAGTTTAGGCGTGATTGAGTAACAGACAGACAGACAGAGTTACTTTCGCATTTATAATATTAGTATGGATTAACACCTTTGTATAAGCAAACATATACCTACGAGCAAATAAACAGATTTGATTTCATTTGTAATATAAAAAAAGTCATTGTCGCTGTCTGTCCTTCTCTATGTATGAATAAGTCTTTAAATCTACGCAATTTTAATAGAAAAGTGTATAATTGATTAGGTTTTAGGCGAAGCGGGCGAAGCCGTGGGCGGAAAGCTAGTGTAAGTATTATATTATGTAATACGTTTAAGTTCGTGTGAATTGATGTTTTTAAAATTTGTTTTCTGTATCTTAGTGATTCAAAAGGGCTTAAAAACCAAGTACTTATAGTTGAAAAAATAAATGTTTGTAAAACAGTTGCCTTGATTTGTATGGATTTCGCACAGGGATTGATTTAAAAAAAATATATTATATACTAGGTTTCCACCCACGGCTTCGCCCGCGCAGTCAAAGAAAAACCCGCATAGTTCCCAACTTCAAATATAACAACATTAAAATATTGCTCTGCTTTCTGAACTATTATAGGTATATTATATTATAAGTAGTACGGATAAAGATATATCATACAGGTAGATATCTAGGTTTCTGTATATCTATGCAAACGATGCTATTAAAACTTAGTTTGGTTAGTGATGTTGTTGTTCTATCACGCAAAAGCTATGCTACAATTTAGTTAAAATTCTATAAACACATGGCTTAAGCCTGTTAAAATATATAACACAAGCTAATATTTATCGATAAAAATGTGAACGAAACCGCGTGCTAAATCTAGTACATTGATAGAGACGCACGTGGATCGGAAAGAAAATATTTTATTAAAACTTGCGCTATATTAAAAACCACTGAACCGCTGAAATTATTACGCGTATTACTTTTTATCTGTACTAATATTATAAAGCTGGTGAGTTTGTTTGTTTGTTTGAACGCGTTAATCTCAGGAACTACTGCTCCGATTCGAATTTTGATTCCAATTCTTTCGGTGTTAGGGTGTAACACCGAAAGGAAGGTTGTTAGGCTGTTAGGTATCATCACGCTAAGACCAACAGGAGCGGAGCAATGCGGGTGAACCGCGGACCACAGCTAGTAGACACATAAAGTAGTTCAGTGTAATTTTTATTGAAAAATGAAATTTTACTGATGATTACTGTTTATTACCGAAAAACCTATCTAAGAGAAAATATAGTTCTAGAAATGTGCCTGATTTTGTTAAAGCTCATCAGACTACTAGGTACTACTATTTGTATGCATTTCCTAAGAAAATTTACTATGGTAATGTATATTTTATTACACCATCAGAAAGTAGAGATTTCAACGAACACTAAAGGTCTTCCGACTTTTTGGAAAAACTGATATTTTGACGTGAGATTTTTCGATTGAAAATTAGGTTATTTTTTTGGTATCAAGTTGAAACAAGGCAAAAAAATGAATTTATTTTATTTCAGTTGTTGGATTTGACAGATGTACATCCATATACTATTTAATACTATTAATATTATAAATGCGAAAGTAACTCTATCTGTCTGTCTGTTACTCAATCACGCCTTAACTACTGAACCAATTTGCATAAAATTTGGTATAGAGATATTTTGATACCCGAGAAAGGACATAGGATAGGTCTTATCCCGGAAATCCCACGGGAACGGGAACTATGCGGGTTTTTCTTTGTCTGCGCGGACGATGCCGCGGGTGGAAAGCTAGTATTTTTATATTATTAATATAATCTTGAATAAAAAACAGTTTCTTAAAATATCTACTTATATTAAGACTTTAAAGTTTGAATCCTCGTGTATACCTTCAGCAATAAGGTAAGTCATATCCTACTAATATTATAAATGCTTAAGTTTGTGAGGATGTATGTGTGTTTGCGTTACTCTTTCACGCAAATACTACTGAACCGATTACAATAAAATTTAGCACAAATATAGAGGGTAACTTGGATTAACACATAGGATAGGTTTTATCCCAGAAATCCCACGGGAACGGGAACTATGCGAGTTTTTCTATGAAAACGGGCGGAAATCTATATACTATAGACACTTACACAATTATCACCATAAATTCATTCTATTTTTAAATCGTCAATAACTTAATACATTAGTACCTACACTAAACTTTTGTAAGTACATAGATAGATATTTATTTAAATTTTGACAATGTTTATGTACCTATAATATGTTTTTTTCTTTTAATTAAACCACTAATAATTGGGAATAAATAAATAATGCGTAACTTCGTGTCTCTTAGTTTATTTACTTAAATAATGTATTATATAATTTTAGGTATGTATTTAGTATATTTTAATTGATCAATTGTACCCATTTATTTCCTTGCCTATATGGCAGGAATCAGGAATGCTATAAATTATGTAAATCTCTATGTAAAAATAGGTAGGTAATAAGTATCTCTATGTCAAATTATGTATTAATAATCAGTAATTTATGAACAACTAAGATGTATTTTAGATGTATTAAAATTCCTCCTTTCTTTAAAACTTCAAAAACTCCATAATTTTACAAAAAAGTGCGTAAAACGAAAACTACAAACCAACTTCCACCCGTCGCTAGATGGCGCTGAAACCAAAAGCACGACTGCACACAACCGCTAACACAACGCGTTTGGGTTGACTGAACTAAATGATAATTTTCATATCATTAATATGAACACTGAAACATCCGTTGTGTTCAATACATTTGTATATAAAGGTAGGTCGGTTACCTATACAGTGAATTGGGGTTCCTTGTGCAAATTGGAAATTATTCGTCTTTAGAATCGCTTATCGTTGTAAATAAAATTGTAGTAAAAACAATCGTTAGAAATTAATATTACCATTAAAAAGAACAACAGTCAGTACTACAATAATTGTATACCTTAGTTCGCATATTATATTAAAATAAAAGGATCTGGCTTCTTTAATTTAATTTATTCGTGTAATTCTACGTAAATAGTACCTAGATACATCTTATTATTACATAACTACAGGCTATTCTGAGTTGGGAAGCTAATTATTCGAATAAAAATAAATCATCTATTTTTACAAATAAAACTACTATTAAACGGTGTGAAATGTATATTGAATTGAAACAAAAAGTAAAATTTTCCTTTTTTTTCATAGAGTTTGAAGTTTGTACAATTTTATGCACAATAAATAATTTTATGTTCCTTCTTTCTAGTATAATAACCAAAACTGCGAAACCCACCTGCGTTTATCAGAATCGCACTTGGCGTATTTACTGACATATTCACAACTGCATTACTTTGCAGTTTTTTATTAATTTGAACTTTTATTTTAACAATAATTATATTATCATATTATTTAAAGATTCAACATGGTAAAGTGATATCTGCATGCATTATATTATGTAGTAAATAAATTAAAATTTAATACAGAAACTAGGGTTCGTTTATATTTTGATAATTTATTTTAATGTAGAGAAATAATAAATAATTAATTATTGTAATTATATAATTATTATATAAGACAGGAATCTATTTATTAGAATCTTTAATTTTCATGCCTTAGACATTGTGTAAAGTACCTAGATATGAAATGCATCTTCACACGACTCTCACAATTTCATAACGTAAAAGTAAATATGGAATTTGTCACGTTTATCTATCTATATCCAAAATACTTTTATATTAGAGCTTAGTGATTAAAATATGTCTATTGTCTAGTTCAGTGTTTTGTTTGTAAAAAAATAAACAAACTAATAAACTAATTCATTCGGTATTTATGTAATATTATGTAGTGTGAACAAGTGTTGAACCCTTTTCATTGTCAGGAACAGCTGATAAGAAAATGATAAAATTATTATATAATTGATAACTCTACATTTCAATGTTTGAACTTTTTGAAATTTTTATTCTTTCTGACTGAATCGTGAATCAAAAATAAGGGTAGATTCTAGGGTTAATATTTGATTGCGATTTAAATACCTTAACCATGTTTTACTAATATTTATTTTAAGAACCTACAGACAAGACAAGTGGCTTTCTATTAGCGTAACGTTTGATAGAATAGATTATGAATGTATGAGATTGACGTAAGCTGGAGATACATTTATCAACAGCTTATGTCAATCTCATACATTCGTAGTCTATTCTATCAAACGTTACGCTAAACGAAAGCCACTTGTCTAACCCCTCTGGTCTGCCTGAATCTGTACTTCAATATAATTAAACACTTAGGTACTATTTTATATTTTACTAGCTTTCCGCCCGCGGCTTCGCCCGCGCAGTCAAAGAAAAACCCGCATAGTTCCCGTTCCCGTGGGATTTCCGGGATAAACCCTATCCTATGTCCCGGGGTAAAAAGTAGCCTATTCCTTTCTCGGATAGGTATGAAAATATCTCTATACCAAATTTCATGCAAATTGATTCAGTAGTTTAAGGCGTGATTGAGTAACAGACAGACAGACAGACAGACAGAGTTACTTTCGCATTTATAATATTAGTATGGATTTGGTACCTATATTGTATATAACCATATTACCTACTTATAGATCGATTTTCTTTACAGACAAGTTATGTTAAGCAATTTTTATAAAAAAAAACATACTTAGGTATTATGAAATAAAACACACAATTCTTAATAAAAATCATTTATTTACAATAAAAACTAAATTACAATGTATTGTACACTTTTATACTAAAAACACACACGAAGTAAGCTAGAGAGAACATTAACACCATTTTCACGAATAAGTCCAAATAGTAGAGTCTGGAAACAAACATTATTACAATTAGTCATTTATTTAGAAATAACTTTAAAATAAATTAAGATTGACGAAATATTAGTTATTATATTAACTATAGGGAATTAAAAATTAATCACTACTGTATTTTTAATATTATAAAGCTGAAAGGTTTGTTTGTTTGAACGCGCTAATCTCAGGAACTACTGGGCCGATTTGAAAAATTCTTTCAGTGTTAGATAGCCCATTTATCGAGGAAGGCTATAGGCTATCATCACGCTAAGACCAACAGGAGCAGAGCAATGCGGATGAAACCGCGGGACACAGCTAGTAAAGTATATACCTATTATGTAATATCCGCGCTTGAGGCAAAGTCTCGGGCAGTTCGCCGCAACAGAACTCTCTGGCGCCTTTCAGATAATTACGGATGTAACTCGGCCAATGCATCTCCTGGAATATATTCTCATTTATTATATTTATTGTATACTAGCTTTCCGCCCGCGGCTTCGCCCGCGTTTTCAAAGAAAAACCCGTTCCCGTAGGATTTCCGGGATAAAACCTATCCTATGTCCTTTCTCGGTTATCAAAACATCTATATACCAAATTTCATGCAAATTGGTTCAGTAGTTAAGGCGTGATTGAGTAACAGACAGACAGACAGACAGAGTTACTTTCGCATTTATAATATTAGTATGGATAAATATATTTGTCTTAATACAAAGGTGTCTCAAAAGAAAGTTTATATTTTGTGGATGAATAAAAAAAAGTAAGCGGTGTATTGAAAAAATGTTTATTAATTATTGAAGTGCATTGGGAATTTGTTTTCTAAAGTGTATGCTAACAAACCAACTTCTCTAGTGTATTTAAAAGAAAATATCCGACACGAAATGGCAGCCATCACTGTGTCTACCTGCCGAGCTGTCATAAATAATTTTACTGTTCGATTAAATGAGTGCCGTGAACGCAATGGACTGCATTTGAACGATATTATTTTTAAGAAATAAATTCCCATATTATGCACTTTAATAATTAATAAACATTTTTTCAATACACCGCTTACTTTTTTTTATTCATCCACAAAATATAAACTTTCTTTTGAGACACCTGTATATATAAATCTCGTGTCACAATGTTTGTCCTCAATGGACTCCTAAACCACTTAACCGATTATAATAAAACTCGCACACCATGTGCAGTTCGATCCAACTTGAGAGATAGGATAGTTTAAATCTCAAATCGTTTTAGAGAAAGCGGGCGAAGCCGCGGGCGGTGAGCTAGTTATATTATATAATAGCATAGTTCCCATTCCCGTGGGATTTCCGGGAGAAAACCTATCCAATATGTTTTAATACAAGGTACTTACCCTCTATATGTGTGCTAAATTCAATTGTAATCGGTTCAGTAGTATTTGCGTGAAAGATAACAAACATACATACATCCATCCTCACTAACTTTCGCATTTATTTTATTATATTATTAACTGTAAAAAATATGCCTGATAAAAGTAACCGCAAAATATATTAATCAAAATATTCAACAAGAAATCGGTCAAGCGCGAGTTGGACTCCCGACACTATAAGCCCATCCAGTTTATGACCGTGCCAACCGTTGCTTTACCTCGATTATTAATTTTTCCCGTTTTTGCCCTTTTGATATAAATGATATAGAACCCTAAAATAATCTATACTAATATCTATAAAGAGGAAAGGTTTGTATATGTATGTATGTAAGTATGGTTTTCACGCTGCATAAACTACTGGACCGATTTTGATGAAATTTGGCACAGAAAATCTTTAGACCCTGAGAAAGAACATAGGCTACCTTTTATTGCGAAATATGTACCACGGGCGAAGCCGGGGCGGACCGCTAGTATGAGATAAATAAACTATCCAAATGAAACATGAAAGCCTTGAGGCAATTTTTTAGACAAACTTTAAACTAACGATCAAACTTATTCATTAAAATTCATAAAATATATGCTTTCGCTTGTGTTAGGGAAACATAGGTACATATATCATTTTAAATAAATACTTATATAGATAACTATCTTACCGCCCGCGGCTTCGCCCGCTTTGTCTAAAACCTAATAAATTATATACTAAAACCCTCCTCTTGAATCACTCTATCTATTAAACAAAAACCGCATCATAATCCGTTGCATAGTTTTAAAGATTTAAGCATACAAAGTGACATAAGGACAGAGAAAGCGACTTTGTTTTATACTATATGTAGTGATTAACACCCAGATACAAAGCAGACATCTATGTTCATGACACAAATACATTTTGGCTGGGAATCGAACCCACGACCGAGGTAGATTAAGCCAACCATTATTGAAGTGAAACTTCTTTATCGGGGTTGGAAAAAAATTTAGTGTAATATTTTCTCGTTACGCGTGACATTTTCCCGTTACGCGCCATCTTTTTCTTATCCTTACCACGCGTGATTCGACGTATTTCTGTAAAGTTGCATATAGTAAATAATTTTTTGAAAAATAACGTCATAAAGAAGTTTCACTTCTTACGTGTGTACACTAGTACACGCACACATTTTTTTTCAAAATGAACACTATCTATATTATAGTACCTGATATAAATATGAAATAAATAAGCAGAAACAAACCTTAGGGTCCGTATAGAATACATTATCTTCCTCTTTAGATATATTATTCTTCAAACACATAAACCTCTGGTTGTTGAAATTCCACGATTTTGTGGAATAATATTGTAGCACTTTCATACCTTCGTTTATTCTTTTGTGGACGTTTACTAAACTGTCAAATATATACAATATTCATTATTTTATATTATATGTACTAGCTTCCGCCCGCGACTCCGTCCGCGCGGAAAAATTAAGAAAAATTAAGATTTTTTTTACGTATAATTATACCAAGTTTCATCGAAATCGAACCGTTAGTTTTCACGTGATGCCTGAACATACAGACATACAGACATACAGACAGACAGACAGACAGACAGACAAAAAATTTTTTAATCACATATTTGGGCTAGGTATCGATCCAGTAACACCCCCTGCTATTTATTTTCTCAATATTTTCAATGTACAGAATTGACCCTTCTACAGATTTATTATATGTATAGATTATACAGGGTGTCCCACTGTTGGTATACTAAGCTCAATGGAGGTTATAGTTTTGCATACGCTGAGTACGTAAAAAATATTTATAAAATTCCAAAATTTATTTTCAAATGGATGAATTCCTAAAACTCTATGTGTACACCCATAACAAGCAACCCGCCCGTGAGCTGTCGTTTAAGATTTATGTTTTCATAAACAAAATGCTCACATTAGCGAAGCGTTATATGCCGGCTGCGCGAAGCTAGAGAAGAAAACATGAATCTTAAAGAAAAAATTGTCAAATTTATTTTGACGTAATTTTGTTGTTTAAGTATTTTTTACGTGATCAGTATATGCAAGTGTACAAGTCCCTTCGCGCTTAGTATACCAATAGTGGGACACCCTGTGTAAGTATTTATTTGAAAACATATACAGTAGAACTCCAGTTATCCGAATTGCCGATTATCCGAATCACAAAAAAATTGTCGAAAACGGTTGAAGACCGCAAAACAGCTTACATTGACGGAGATTTTTAAAAAACAATGATTTTTATTTCTAAACTAAACATAAGTACATTTTATTTATATTTAAAACATGTGAAAAATTCATGTTTCTTTCATTTAATTCAATAAAAAAAATAGTGCAATATCAAAACGTAGCTTTTATTCTCTCCAATGGCAATTTTTTTTTTAAATCCGATTATCCGAAAATTTGATTATCCGAATGGGTCCCGGTCCCCATTAATTCGGATAATAATTGGAGTTCTACTGTAGTCAGTATAAGTGTGATACTCACAAGGGCTTATTGCCCATTAGAACGAGACAGCAATCAACGAGATAGGCGGGTACAGTGTGTGTGAGCAGGACGGCGATAGCGTGGTGAGTTTGTGACGTTTTGGTGGAACCGCCCGGGTACCACAGCGGGACTGAGAACGGATACCAGCTCACTTGCGAGCGGGCTAGCAGTTTTATTGGAAGAAACAATACATTTAATACACAAATATAAACACAATTTTAAATTATAATTATATAAAAACAACAAATAATAAATTTAAAAAATATATCAAATTTGATTAAAAAATAATACATTTAATACACAAAATATATAAACACAATTTTAAATTATAATTATATAAAAACAACAAATAATAAATTTAAAAAATATATCAAATTTGATTAAAAAATTTGATCACTTCGAGAATCGAACCCGCGTATTTCTGCCATTCTGAACTCTGAAGCTACGCCTGGATAACTCGGCTCGTAATCCCGCCAGACTGTGTGCTAAATTTCATTGTAATCGGTTCTGTAATATTTGAGTGGAAGAGTAACAAACACACACACATCCTCACAAACTTTCGCATTTATAATATTAGTAGGATAAGATACATTTTATAATTTTTCACTAATAGCCTAGAGTCAAGCGTCGCTCCGCAATGGCAAAAAGAAGAGGGTTCGAATCCAGCTGTTTAATCTATTTTCTTAAAAACTAAAATATCATATTCGGTACTTTTTATACATAACTAGCTTTCCACCCGCGGCTTCGTCCGCGTTCATTAAAACATAATAAATTATATATTACAACCTTTCTCTTGAATCACTCCATCTATTAAAAAAAACCGCATCAAAATCCGTTGCGTAGTTTTAAACATTTAAGCATACAAAGGGACAGAGAAAGTGACTTTGTTTTATACTATGTAGTGATAACAATTGAAATACATAATAATATAATATTTACCGAGTTCAATAGATTCCCGCCAAGTGATGGGATTCTCGTTAGATCGAGCCAAATTATACACCACTATGTCTTTTGGCCTGAAATATAAAAAATCATTATTAAAATTATTTGCGAAAAATGAAAAATTTAAACATTAATTTTTATTTATTTTTAAGAGTTGATTTTTTTAGATGATGTATTCAAAGTTTGAAAAAATGTACATTTAAAATATATTTTTTATTTAAGTATATTGTACAATAAAAAGAAAATAAATAAGCTTCTTCGTATGTAGTCAATGGTATATATAGTGGTATGTCGTAGGTACCTAATAATTTGAGCATTTACATCAAACGAACATAGAGCTAGAGCTAGAGACAAATAAATAAAAAATAAAAAAAAAGTTATGTGGTTTTATGAAACCACGGTAAAAGTGAAACTTTTTTTCACACTATAGACATTTAACTAAAAATTATCGTATTTGTACGACAATTATCGTACGTATCGTGCGTCACGCGACATGCGCTACACAGACCAAAAAGTTTGAGACGATGTAATAAAAGTTTCACTTTAATAAAATAGAGCTAGAGCACTGAGCAAGAAAATTCTTTCGTTGTCTTTTAGTGCATACGAAAACTCGTATTCAGTGTTGTTCAGTATTAGAACATTGCATAGAATCTTTTCGTACGTACTAAGAACAACGACAAAATTTACGCCTGTTTACACTAAAATAATTTGACATAGTAGAGTTAGAATGAGTATTCACTCGTTTAATGTAAATGCACCGTTATACATATAAAACAGTTTCGCTTCATTAATTCCAATAACTTTTATTATATTTTTAAATTTTTAATATAAACTTATTTAAAATCAAGAGCGTTAATTTAAAAATGCAATAAAACTAACAATTCTAGTGCGTTCTGTTTTGAAAGATTTTCCATTCATAGAAACGATGAAGACAGGAATAATTTAAGATGATAATGATTTATGTTTTGTGCATTTATCTATACCTATATTATAAAACTGAAGAGTTTGTTCGTTTGTTTGAACGCGCTATTCTCAGGAACTACTGGTCCGATTTGAAAAATTCTTTCACTGTTAGATAGCCCATTTATCGAGGATGGCTATCATCACGTTACGACCAACAGGACCAAAGCACAGCTAATAAATAACTCTTCAGTTTTATAGTATTAGTATAGATAACGATTTATAACAAAGTTATTGCTTTCCGAATCGGTGGTAAATGTTAAAATATGTATTGACGTTTCAAAAGCGCTTCTCGAAGAAGTCTAATTGAAGAAATAAATGTTTGAGTTTGAGTTTGAGTTTTGAGTTTAACTTATGCATGTATGTGTAACACAAACCTCTGTATTGCAGTGTTACAGGCCAGTAATATAACACCATTAACAACGAGATCCACCGGCATGGCGTCCACGTGCTGTGTGTCGGCACACAACATGGAGCGGAGCACTCCTACATTATATTATAATAATTATAAAAAATGTGTGTGTGTGTACTAGTGTATACACGTAACAAGTGAAACTTCTTTATGACCTTATTTTCCAAAAAATAATTTACTATATGCAACTTTACAGAAATACGTCGAATCACGTGGTAGGGATAAGAAAAAGATGGCGCGTAACGGAAAATTGTCACGCGTAAAAAATGTTACACTGAATTTGTTCCAACCCCGATAAAGAAGTTTCACTTCAAAAACTTAAGTGGCAGAACGAAATTACTAAAAAAATAATAATTACGTAAATCGGTTCAGGAACAACGGCGAAATTGAAGTACATACATTAAAAAATTCTCTCTTTTACACTGTCTTATAATAAAAATAAGTGAACAGAACACAACATGATTACATTATGATTTATCATAGTAAATGGAGGATTGCTTTTTTTTATAACCGGTAAAAGATAAATAAATTGACCTAATTTTATTTATTAATCCACTTAAATAAATACAGTTCATCTCGATTCCAAATATTACAAAATATTGAGTAGTATATTACTCCTGTACCGCCTCATTGGTACAGTGGTTGACGCGTGAGCGTAGAACCGAGGAGTCCTGGGTTCGATTCCCGGTGGAGACGAAGAAAAAATAATGTCTCGGTCTGGTAGGATACAGAAGGCTGATCACCTACTGGTCCCTAAAGAAAATCGATCAGTGAAACAGATGTATAATGCATCTGCCCCTTACCCCACTAGGGGACATGGGACTTCACTTTTATATTACTCTTGTATTAAATCTATCTATCTGTTCATATGTATGTATGTATGTATGTATGTGTGTATGTATGTATGTATGTATGTATGTATGTATGTTACCCTTAGCAGCGGCAACAATAACTCCGGTGGGTCCGTTGAGGTTGTCCACCCAGCCCGGGAACGGTTCCTTCACAGATGCTGTCACTAGAATAATTTTATATTTATAACAATAATATTATATTAAAATAATTAAAATGTATTAAATTATTCAAACAGTATATAAATACTAGGTTTTCGCCCGCGGCTTCGCCCGCGCAGTCAAAGAAAAACCCGCATAGTTCCTATATGTGTTAATCCAAGTTACCCTCTATATGTGTGCTAAATTTCATTGTAATCGGTTCAGTAGAATTTGCGTGATAGAGTAACAAACACACACATACATCCTCACAAATTTTCGCATTTACAATATCAGTAGGATAGAATATTATTTAAAAAAATATCCAAAAAAAATGTGTGCGTGTACTAGTATACACACGTAAGAAGTGAAACTTCTTTATGACCTTATTTTTCAAAAAATAATTTACTATATGCATCTTTACAGAAATACGTCGAATCACGCGTGGTAGGGATAAGAAAAAGATGGCGCGTAACGGAAAAATGTCACGCGTAACGAAAAAATGTCACACTAAATTTTTTTCCAACCCCGATAAAGAAGTTTCACTTCAATAAATATAAATATCTCAATAACTCACCAATAGAAGGTCTCGCTATAGCGATCGGGAATTTCCCTTCATATTCCGAAACTAATTGTTCTGCTAACGATTTAGTATATCCGTATGTATTTGGTTGAGGGTGGATTAGTCTGAAAAATGTTATTTTTTATCAATAAAATGTTTATTTTAGTCTAACTCTGACTGACTGATATTCGACATAGTATAAAACAAAGTCGCTTTCTCTGTCCCTATGTATGCTTGAATCTTTAAAACTACGTAACAGATTTTGATGCGGTTTTTTTAACAGATAGAGTGATTCAAGAGGAAGGTAGGTATTACACAAAGTGGGCGAAACCTCGAGCAGTAAACTAGTCTTGAATCATTCTATCTATTAAAATCCGCATCAAAATCCGTTCCGTAGTTTTAAATATTTAAGCATACATAGGGACAGAAAAAGCGACTTTCTTTTATACTAATTAGTGATTATAAATAAAATAATGAACATACTTCTCTTCCAAATGTTTCAACAGATCATATTCCATCCACGTCACTGTATGTATGACGTCACGCGGTGAATGTTTGGATGGATACAACTGCTCATCCAAAATTGATACGTCCGAACGACAGTACGTTGTTGAGAGGTGGATGAAGGCCTGACAAATAAATAATTAAAGAATTAGGATATTTCTTATTTTTTATTAGACTTTTAAACAATATAATTTTATTTAATAAATGAACTTTTTATTTATTTTATTTTTATTTTATTTATTTACTACTAGCTTTCCGCCCGCGGATTCGCCCGCGCAGTCAAAGAAAACCCGCATAGTTCCCGTTCCCGTGGGATTTCCGGGATAAAACCTATCCTATGTCCCGGAGTAAAAGTAGCCTATGTCCTTTCTCGGGTACTAAAATATCTCTATACCAAATTTCATGCAAATTGGTTCAGTAGCTAAGGCGTGATTGAGTAACAGACAGACAGACAGAGTTACTTTCGCATTTATAATATTAGTATGGATAAATATGACAGAGAAAGTTATTACAATATTATTTGGTCAATTTCAATATTTGTATGGGAATTTGAAAAGTGCCCCTGCCGTGCGCAAGCGCAACTAATCCTACTAATATTATAAATGCGAAAGTTTGTGAGGATGTGTGTGTGTGTGTGTGTTTGTTACTCTTTCACGCAAATACTACTGAACCGATTACAATGAATTTTAGCACACATATAGAGTAACTTGGATTAACAAACAGGATAGGTCTTATCCTGGAAATCGCACGGGAACGGGAACTATGCGGGTTTTTCTTTGAAAACGCGGGCGAAGCCGCGGGCGGAAAGTTAGTTATTTATATTTAGTAATGACGTCATGTTCTCTGTACCCATATATTATTTTATCTATCAGTTAAAATCTTTAATTATGTAAGAAAATGTATCTTTAAATGTTTAATACGCTATGAATTCGTAATTTCGTGATGAAATTCACTTGATTTAAAAAAATTCAAACTCTTAGACCATATTTTGATCATAATGTGTTGCGGACAAATTACCTATGTGAAATACCTACATACTAGCTCTTCGCCTGCGGCTTCGCCCGCGTTTTCAAAGGAAAACCCGCATAATTCCCGGATTTCCGGGATAAAACCCATCCTATGTGTTAATCCAAGTTACCCTCTATATGTGTGCTTAATTTTATTATTAGATAGTTATATTATTAGCAACTCATGAAATTTAATCTCTCATAATTTGAAACTTTAGTTTAGTTTTTTAAATATTATTTGGGTACATAAGCTATGTCTCGGCTACGTATCATAAAAATCCGTAGTATCATTAAACAAACATACATACAAACTTCCCCATTTATAATATTACTAACCATTAAATTGTTCATATTTTCAGCCAACTGTAGAACTCTCTGTGTCCCAACTACGTTCATATTGACCGCGTCTCGGATAAACATGTTGAATCTGAAAGGAAAAATAAATACCTGAATATAATAGATACTTTCATTATACCGTCACGTCATGGAGTAAGGCGACGATTTTGGTACCTTTGAATGTTACTAAAGAAGTTTCACTTCTGACACGTGTGCTCGGTACATGCTCGCATTTTGGTCTAGCTCTGACAATCTGGATGCGGTTTATATTTTTGATAAAAATAATTTATAATATCTAGTACCTAATAATTGAAAAAATACCAATTCGTCTTGTACAAAGTTTGAATTAAATCTGTCCATTTAAACTCTAAATCGAGTTGGATACATACTAATTTATGCGTGTTAATAAAAACTACCGCAGTAAACATTAAAAAAAGCGTGTTAAAAATAAATAAATATGCGCGGTGTGTTCCAGACACATAAAACTGAAAGAATAGAATAAATTCGATTGCTCTGGCGGGTCACGAGTGGCCGAGTTGGCCAATGGCTTGCAAGGATGCGGGTTCGATTTCCGCTGAGTGATCGAATTTTTCTATTCTTTATAAAGATTTATATATACTAGATTTCCGCCCGCGGCTTCGCCCGCGTTTGCAAAGGAAAACCCGCATAGTTTCCGTTCCCGTGGGATTTCCGGGATAAAAACTATCCTATGTGTTAATAAGTTACCCTCTATATGTGTGCTGAATTTCATTGTAATCGGTTCAGTAGTTCCTACATCCATACATCCATACAAACTTTCGCATTTATAATATTAGTAGGATATTAGATATTAATAATAAAAATAAAAACTCACTTGACACAAGCAGCGCAATGGAACACAACATGACAATCCTCTAGCACCCGTCGATCCTCGGCCGACATCCCCAAACCCTCGCTGAGGATGTCGCCCCGGATCGCGTGGAGCTTGTCGAAGATGTGAGGGTCGTGACGTATGTTGTCAAATACCTGGTTTATAAGGAATTTTAATAAATGCTAGCGGTCCGCCCCGGCTTCGCCCGTGGTACATATTTCGCAATAAAAGGTAGCCTATGTCCTTTCTCGGGTATCAAAATATCTCCATACCAAATTTCATGCAAATTGGTTCAGTAGTTTAGGCGTGATTGAGTAACAGACAGACAGACAGAGTTACTTTCGCATTTATAATATTAAGTATGGATTGTCATATCTACCTAAATACATACATTTTGATATGCAGGTATTGCAAAGAATCTTAAAAGGTATCTAAATTATAGGTAAGTATCGAGTTGCTTGCCAATTATTAATTATTCTCTATTAAACTCATGTAAAGTCGTATTTTTATTAATCTATTCATGTACCTATAAGTATAATGAAAAGCTTTAAAATTAAATAAAAAAATGGTTAATACAAACTTTATAAATGTGAAATACCTAACTATTAATGTTTAAAATAATTAATAATTATTTACAATTCCCTTTTTAATTTGCTAAACCTAAATAATAATTTGTAGTTCAATACTTTGTAATAATAATTATTGTGCTAATAATGTCGTAATCTTGTCGTGATTTAGTCGTAATTTTCTAACCAACTAAATTCATCTCTATCCCTCTAAATAACTCACCCGTGACCCAATAAACTGATTCCACCTCATCTTCAGGCCCTGCCCCTTCTTCGGGCGCATCATGATGTAGACCCGTTCCACCCTGGTGCTCCGCAGCAACTTCTCCACCAGCACCTTGCCGATGAAACCCGTCGCTCCAGTGATGAACACATTCTTACCTGCATAGAAGTCTGCTACCTCCATTGGGCTGCAGGAATAATTTGTTATCACTGAATCTATACTAATATTAAGTATAAAGTTGAAGAGTGTGTTTGTTTGAACGGGCTAATCTCAGGAACGAGGAGCGCAGCTAATATTTAATATACTAGCTGCGCTTCGCTCTTCTTGGTCTTAGCATGATAATATATATCCTATAGCCTTCCTAGATAAATAGGCTATCTAACACCGAAAGATTTTTTCAAATCGGACCAGTAGTTCCTGAGATTCAAACAAACAAACTCTTCAGCTTTATAATATTAAATAAAATATTAGTATAGATACGTAAACTGTACTAAAACCTTCAAGAAACATGTTATCTATTGGTGGAAACAGTATGAAAATCGGTGCAGTAGATTTTGAGTTTATCGCAAACAGACAAATAAACTCTAGGTAGAGATTTGTTAGTGATGATTTAGTTAATAGTTATTATTTTCTTGTTACCTAATTACTACAATTTGGATAATTAATTGTAAATGCGAATTATTACGTAGATATATCTACACGTCTTAATCCGGTGCGAGCTGTAAAATACAGAAAACGTCGTGATAATTAATAATATAATAAAATACCTATACGATTCACGATATTTATATAAATAAAATAATAATTAATAAATATCTAGTATCTACTTTAGCATAAGTACCTAGTTAGTTAAGTTTATTAGTAATATTCTTTCTTATTTTTAATCTCTACAACATTCGAAATCCGATAAAAAGTCTTTAATTTCTCTACGACATTGTCAATTTAATAATTTAATATCTGCTATGGTTTCACTTACCTAAACTTTTAAATTTTCAAACTATTTATTTTAATTTTTCTTTTTCTACCACGGGACGATTCACACAAACTACCACGGGACTCACTTAAAACACATTGAGAAAACACGCATTTTCTTTACATTTATAAAGTATCTTATATGAGTTTCAACAATAGAATTGGGTCGGATTACGGATTACAAGGTTATTGTCAATTGTAATCTAATTAATTTCGTAACATTTGTTTTATTTGAGTTTTCTGACATATTTTCAAACAATCCGATGAGTCATTAGGGCAGGTGACCCGGTTTTGGCCATTTTAAGAAATTTGTAGACTTTGAGGCTATATAATTTTACAGTTTTTGTTATGACGGACATATTTCTTGTAAAACGTGATTAAATATGTATAAATCTAGCCTAAAGATATATTTTTTTTCATAAGGATTCAATGGAAAAATAATCCTCTAGGAAAGAAAAATAAATGGTAGTTTGTGCCATTTTTGGCCAGATTTACCCTATTTCTGGCCATGTCATGTGCCAGTTCTGGCCATCATCAAATTCATCAAAAATAAAAAGCAGATAATTCAAAGTAATGAAAAATTTATTCGAAAATCGCATATTTTACGACCAACAATAGATAAAATAGCTAACATAATATTGACGACATATATGAAATATAATATCTCAGCTTGAATTAAAATTACAATTATGGAGATCAACATTATATACGAGGTAGATATCTTTAATCTAACACAAGAGATCCTTTTGGAGCTAGAAAAAAAGCTGTTTCATCACAGTTCCAAACTCTCGCAGGGTTTTCTAGAATCTTTAAATTTTCATCACCGAGCAATGAAGAAATTTCTTGGAACCAGTTCCGAATTTTCTCTTCAGTTATTAAGGCACGAGCTTTATTAATATACTCGGCATGTTTTTTGGCTCAAATCAGGATGTCTCGCCATAAATCCATCGAACCAGGATCTTGAAGTCTATCGCATTTGTAAAAGGTGTAGCAATTTTGCCCTTCACAACAATTTTCTTAACAGAATCCAGTAAACCTTCCTTGTTAATAGGAAATCCAGCGCGAGCGCAATCTTTGATCCATATGACAAGTTCGTTTTCTAGTTGTATTCCAAGAACTGACTGGGTCCCTACATGTCCAGAAGTTTCAGGTGCTTTTCCCGAAATTTTGTGACGCAATGTCGTTCGAGGTACATTAAAATCTCTACTAGCAGTGGCAACGGGCATTCCATTCTTTATTGCGTTCAATAGTAATGATATTTTATGCGGTGAGTACTGGAACAATTTTCTTTTCACGACACCGATTTTTTTAGTATTTGGTTTCGATGGAGGCATTATAACTCTGAAAATGAATAGATTACTTATATCAAAATAGCTTAGTAATTAAGTTGAAAAATCACGATAAAAACTAAATGGCCAAAAGTGGGGTTCTACGTGCACCACTTTTGGCCAATCATGTGGCCAAAGATGGGAAAATTCATTCATTTTGGCTCCATTAGTGGCCACCTCTCATAACCTCACTTAATAAACAAATAGCGATAAAATAACATTAGTGTGTTATTAGACAGTGTATTCTTTATGAAGAATTAACATAAACATTAAAAAAATAAGAAGGATTTAAAAAATAATTATTGATTACTCACCCGCTCGCCTTACCCGTTTTGCTAAGACTTAGAACAATTGACGCTCTTCAAAAACTAACGACTTGTTGGATTGAAGTGAAGTTTGAAACATCAGAGCTTTCAACGCTATCAGTGCTGCCAATAATAGATCTTTTTAATCCCGTAAACAATAGAGTAAAATATTTGTCTTTGCCTTAGTTATAACGATTTGAAGTTCTAAATGGCCACAAAGGGGTCGGTGGCCACAACCGGGTCACTTGCCCTACCTAGTTTCTTGAAATGGGAAATCACGGTTATAGGTTTTAACAAGATGTAACATTCAAAATAAATTCAACTGCAAACTTCACTATTAATTAGGAACGTTTTGGCGCCAATTTTTGTTTTTTTTTTGTTCGATGTTCAAAGCTCATAAAAATGTAACAAGGCATCTAGGTTCTTGGGTATAGGTATAATATAAATAACATAATCCTCATTCTGTCGCAGTCGGGTAAAAAGTATTTAATTTACGTGATACATAATTTGTCCAATTACTAGTAGTAATTTAAAGTGAGCTTGGTGGCAATTGATTCGTTTGCTTCAATAAAAGTCGTGAGTTTAAAAAAAAAGGGTCGTGAATCGGGTGTCTTACAGTAAATAAAAATGAAAAAAAAAAACAAAATTTAGGATTTTGGCGCCATTTATATGTTGTAGCCAAGGTTGTAGCCATATCGTAGATTTGCTCATTTCATGAAATGTTCGATAATTTCATGAAATGTTTTAATGTCTATTGGCCACATTATTACGTGGTTTGAGCAAATCATAATATTATAAGAAATCCTTTCTCGTTATGGGCAACTAAACACGCGGTTTTTTTTTTAAATAGTCAAGATTCTCAATAAGAAATCAATAAAGATTTATTTATTCTATTTTCAACAAGCGCTTTGTTTAGGTATGTGTGAAGATGACGCTCTCTGACGAAAAATTGTTTTATTGCAGTGAAAAAATTAATAATTTGTTCTATTTTGTTATGAAGAAAGTGATAACAAAATTATTTACGAAGAAGTGGTTCTCCAGTACGTACTTACTATGGAAATGAAAAGAATATCATATCGCTTCATGTTGAAATTTAAAGCGTATAGCGTTTGAAGCGATACTATTGGTTATTTACAAACACATTCCTAGCACATTATTTGTGGAAAAGCAACTTTACGATAGCCTGTAGTCTACTATATAAAAATAAGTCGGGTTTTCCTTCCTGATGCTATAACTCCAGAATGTACGAACCGATTTCCACGGTTTTGCATTCGTTGGAAAGGTCTCGAGCTCCGTGAGGTTTATAGCAAAGAAAAGGTGTCTCTGGTGGCGAAACGGAGTTCGCCCGGTTTGCTAGTATACTGTATACAATAAATAAAACTATTCTTCATCATAATAATCTGTTCAGTGGTTTTCACTTGAAAGAGTAACAAACATACATCCACATTTTTTCAATCTATACTAATATTATAAAGCTGAAGAGTTTGTTTGTTTGAACCCGCTAATCTTGGGAACTACTGGTCCGATTTGAAAAATTCTTACGGCGTTAGATAGCTCATTTATCGAGGAAGGCTATAATAGGCTGTATATCATCACGCTACGACCAACATTAGTGGAGCCAGTAGCCACGGGGGTGAAACCGCGCGGAGCAGCTAGTAACTTATATTGTAAGATTGTAACGTATGTACTTTTATTTGGGTCTGGAATATAAATAAAACGCAACATAATTCAAAAACTTTAATAAAATAACTATAACATACAACTATCGTCGATATATTTGTAAAATATTAAATACAAATCAAATACATTACACCGTGGACATACAGCTAATGATAGCTCTTTATAACAGAAATTATTTATTTCCAATAACTTATTTCATAGAAAATCATAAATCCTGCTCGAAGGACCATTTTTCACAAAGATTTGTGGCGTTAAGCTTTTTTCTACAATTTATTTTACATTCTTTGTATTTTTTATTATGATATTTTTATCGAATATTGTTATACATTACGTGTTTTTTTCATGCTCAGTAATTACATAGAAATATTCTTAATGATTCGTCTGTACGTCCGACCCAATTATTAACATAAATAAACAGTTTTTACTATTTTGCAAAAGGCTGGAACAGTTTTGGATCATTTTTATTGTAAAACATTTGACCTGGACGATAAGTAAGTAGACAAAAATAACTTGAAATTACTAAAAAACTATTTTAAATAGGAAGTTAACGGATGTCCGTTAATAAATACAAATTAAATACATTACAATAATATATTAAATTAAACTTACACCTTCTTTTAGAAAACCCTCCACTCAAATACAATCTATAAATTGTTACCGCTTTAAACGTGATTTATTACATTAAAAATTACATAATTTTAAAGCCTGTAAAATAGATCACATTTAAAAACCGTCAAACTTTTTGGTAAATACATAAACACTGTTGTGTATATATAGTAAAATAATTATTTGAAATTCTCATTTTAATATTATAAATCAAATTAATTTGATAACACAATATACAAGCATTGTAATTACTTTTTATTTAACATTTAATATCATTGATTTATTTCCTTGAAAACAAAAATACTGTTAGTGCTAAAATCAATCTATTCACCAAACCAATCGATTGAATAATCAATCAATCAATCGATCATCTAACCTTCAAACCTTGTGAACAATCAAATATAGTAATAACTCAGCCCCCGGAATCACAATAGAAAATCTATTGTGTCGTGGTCAGATCGGGCCGCTCGGGGCTCAATGAGTTAATACATCTTACATACAAACCATGTATTGACAATACAATTAACAACCAACCGATTGATTGAATCCACTTTTCAATCAATCATCGAACTAACAAAATTTTATAAGTCATTCGATTTCAATAAATCTACGAATTAATGAACAGCCAATCGCTAAATCAAATCTACATTTGTATTAATAAGCTTTGTTAGTTCATGTATCCTAATTAAACAACCAATCTTTTGACCATCAATCAATCAATCGAACAATCCAACCCATAAATCAAGTAAATAAAATAACAATATAATATAATATGAAGTTTGTACGTTTTTCAATATCGTTATATTCTCCAATGCTATTGCGTAGTTGTTAGATCTTCAGCTAGTTTGTAATAATATCGCCCTGAATTTAGTCAACCGATCGATTGACCAACCTATCAACCAATCAATCAACCACTTTTTTTCAACCCAGTAAATAAAACAACAATTGCAATATAATAATATTATCCGAAGCTTCGACGTGACTGGTAAGTCATAAGTCTGGTCTTTTGCATTATTAGTAATACAATTGTTTGGTTTTTGTCTATAAGTAAGTAGACTGGTCTATTGTGTATTTGGTAAGTCGATAGTCTATTTACGTATTTGAAAAGACTGCAGTTTCAGAATTTTATACATGATAATTGGAAAGTCTGCATATTTTTTGATGTATAGTTGAAAAGCCTGCTTTAAGTCTGCTCTGTTTGGTCTGTTGCGTAGTTGGTAATTCTGTTTTCTTGTCTTACATTCTGTTTGTATGTTTGTCGTGCTCTAGTTCAAATTCAAAATTATTTATTTGGTACATTTTGTTCTAGTTGTTACATTCTCTCTGTCTGTCCATCCGTCTGTCCGTCAATATGTCGTCTTCTAGTTAGTACAATCTGTATGTATGTATGTCTACATAAGACAGCACTGGCTGGGGTCCTGTCCGGGCGCGGGTGCGAACCCTTCGGGCGGAGCTGCGATGTCTCCCACTAGCTCTGTGGGAGGCTGGCCGAGGTCTTGCATCTGTAATGTTATACATTAATTTTATTTTCTTGGTTTACCAACGTTTATATTACAGTTATAAAATATCAAAATTAAAATACAATCTTATAAATGTTCAATGTAAAGAAACTTAAAATAAAAAAAAAAAATTAAAATTATGGTGAAGCGCTTCCTTATTGACAATAAATAAATTAAATAAATATAATTATCTTAGATATCTTTACCAATATACTTATTTATACATCTTTAATATATATTTTTTAAGAATACATAGAGTTTGATCATGAGTCGGGATTCGAACCCGCGTCTTTTCACCGTGCCGTGACAGCGCAGCTATCGAAAAAAAGCAGATTGTAAGAAAATCTCTATAATAAATAAAAAATAAAAAAAAGCAAACAACCACCAATCAATCACCAACCAATCAACAATCAATCAACCAATCATCAACCTACCCGCTGCATAAGTTCGAGTACAGTCTGGAACCTTGCCCGTTTAACATCTTCCGAGTCACTTTCACTTTCCGGCTCGAGCTCGGCGCACACACGCTGCATTAGATCCTGTTGTTGCTCGAACCTGTAAGGAAAAACATGATAATAAATAAATATAATACAAAATCAATTGTTTTAATTCTTAATAACTAAATAGTATAAAACGAAGTCGCTTTCTCTGTCCCTATGTATGCTTAAATCTTTAAAACTACGCAACGGATTTTGATACGGTTTTTTTAATAGATAGAGTGATTCAAGATATAATTTATTAGGTTTAGACAAAGCGCGCGAAGCCGCGGGCGGTAAGCTAGTAATTCATATTTTTTATTGAATTGAATTCATAAATCTATACCAATAATAAAAAAATGTTGTGTGGTTTTATGAAACCACGGTAAAAGTGAAACTTAGGCACAAAATTATCGTATTTGTACGATAATTGTCGTACGGTTCGACATGCGCTACACAGAGCAAAAAGTTTGAGACGATGTAATAAAAGTTTCACTTTAATAACAGTTATAGCAAGCCGAGTAATAAAGAATAACTTCGCGATTTTATTCTGATATTTCATAACAAAGTATTAGGAAGGAAAAACTATTAACGCAGATAAAACCGCGAGACACAACTAGTAAAAATATAAAGTAGTCCATAGACGGTAATGCAAGCATGACATGCGTTTAGTTGAATTGTCATGCTGCATAGTGAAGTCCCATGTCCTCTAGTGGGGTAAGGGGCAGATGCATTATACATCTGTATCACTGATCGATTTTTTTATGAAACAAGTAGGTGATCAGCCTTCTGTGTCCTACCAAATCGAGACATTTTTTCTTCGTCTCCACCGGGAATCGAACCCAGGACCCCTTGGTTATACGCTCACGCGTCAACCACTGTACCAAGGAGGCGGTCGACTCTTGGTCATGCTGCATAAGCGACTAAAAATAACCATACCTTTTTTTTAATCTTTTTTTATTTAGGGATTTTTGTCCTAAAGGACGATGACAATGCCATCGTATCTTGTAAACCATACCTTTTCTTTCGTTTTTTTGTACGTTTTGCCCCTTACCTCTCCAGTTCCTTTGCCTCAATCTTGCCCCTATTTGCCTCCAACCAAGCCGGGTACTTGTCCACGAGCTCCTTGAGTGACGGATACAACACTTCCTTAGAGAGGAGCGACTGCATCATGCCTTGCATGAACGGGACGAACATGTTGCCGTCCTGAAACATATTATATACATTGAGATATACATATGGAGACGACACCGCCTACATCACTTATGTTACGCTCAACATACGCCATATGGCTTAACTGAACGCTCATTTTTTATTTGTTTTAAAGTGAAACGCATCAAATATGCCTTCGTGTGTGTTACGATATTGCACAAATAATACAAATAATAGGGAAAAGTGGAAAGGAATAACTTTCATCGGTAAGTACATACCTAACTAGATAATAATTTTTAAAACTTAGAGCAAAAAAATGGCGCACAGATTTTGTTCGTGGTGTCTCCTCCATACGTAGTAATATTATCTCAATGATTATAATTATTATATTATTTTTATGGCCAATTTCTACTTTTATTTATTTATTTTAATTCAGATTTTCATCTCACCGTTTGTCCCGCGTCTCCCAGATTAAAGTTACTGAACATACTCGCCAGGTCTGCGTCTGAGAACGGGGTTTGTAAGCTCTCAGTGTTTGTGTTCAGGTTTTGTAGCGTTTGTGATATCGCCGCTGATACCTGGGAAGGTTATTTATTTTGTTATCATTTTTATACAAATCCTACTAATTTGTATAAAAATGATAACGATTATAAATGCGAGAGTTTGTATGGATGTTTGTTACTCTTTCACGTAAAAACTACTGAACCGATTACAATGAAATTTAGCACACATATAGAGGGTAACTTGGATTAACACATAGGATAGTTTTTATCCCGGAAATCCCACGGGAACGGGAACTATGCGGGTTTTCCTTTGCAAACGCGGGCGATGCCGCGGGCGGAAATCTAGTATGCTATATGTCTTGTTCTGTGTCTTCAGACCAAATTTTCCCTACTTACGTACCAAATTTCATTGTGATCAGTTCAGTAGTTTTTAAGTGAGAAAAATAACAAACAACCATCCATCCTCATAAACTTTCGCGTTTAATATTAGTTAGTAAATAAATAAGTGTAGCGGACCTCATCAATTTTATCCTGTACATTGGGGTCAGGCTCTGTAGCTTGTACCTCGCTGCCTTCCGCTTGAGGCTTGAGCACTTGAGCTGCTGCTTCTGGAAGTTATTATATCATTTATTATAATATATGTTTAAATTATTTAAATACCTGCCAACGTCTGATAAACAATTAATTTTATCAAAATCAATTCAGTGGTTGGAGTGTTTAGCAGAGACAGATAGACAGAGTTACTTTCGCATTTATAATATTGGTTACGATATGTTGCTGAGAACTAAACATTTTTTTTTTAATTATTGTATTTCGTTTTCTATGGTAAATATTAAATAACATACGTTTTCAATAAAGTATCAAATAAATATCACATAATAATACTCCAGTAGTTTTTGCATGAAATCCACACAACATACAGTTCTTAACATTTTTATTATACTAAGTATAGATTGAATTTATATTTTTTATAATTCGATTACTCTCCTGGGTCACGAGTGGCCGACTTGGTCAGGCATCCGCCCCGGAATGGCGCGAAAGGATGCGGGTTCGAGTCCCGCTGAGTGATCGAATTTTTTCTATTCTTTATAAATTTATATGTATAGATTATCAAAAATATTATAAAAACGCTACAAACCTGCCATTTTAGAGAAAGTCTGTGCAATCTGTTCTTGTGATATTTGTTCCTCTGAAAAGAATAATTTTTTAAATAAAATGAAATAGGAAATACTAAATACATCTCCCTTATAAACTTTTACAATATTATAAAAGTACTATTGTAAAGTTTATATGAGACTTATCTTTAAAATTATCTTATTACTAGCGGTCCGCCCCGGCTTCGCCCGTGGTACATATTTCGCAATAAAAGGTAGCCTATGTTCTTTCTCCGAGTCTAAAGATTGTCTATGCCAAATTTCATCAAAATCGGTCCAGTAGTTTATGTGAAAACCATACATACATACATAATTACAAACCTTTCCTCTTTATAATATTAGTATAGATTATTTTCATCCTCAATTACACATACTAGCTGTCACTCAAGGAAATGATTGAGAAGAATTCATTCTATGCATTATCTGTATAATCTGTATTTGTAACTTGCATAGACTATAGATAAAAATTTTATTATCTGTATGCGCGCCTTGTTGTCTTTTTCCTCTTTGAAATTAAATGTGGTACCGAACAGTTTGTTTTATTACAACTTCCGAAATATCACACATACATAGTATAAAACAAAGTCGTTTTCTCTGTCCCTATGTCCTTTTGTATGTTTAAATCATTAAAACTAGGCAACGGATTTTGATGCAGTTTTTTAAATATAATTTATTAAGTTTTAGACAGAGCGGGCGAAGCCGCGGACGAAAAGCCAGTTGATATTATAATACAGCTGAAACATATTTTTGTTTTCAACATTGACACAAGAAAAACCGATTATTCCTCCTTCTATCTTCAATCAATTACAAAACCGCTTACACTCACCAGGCATCCCGCTAAAGCTGCCAAGTATAGCCGCCATGTTGCTCTCAAACTGTGCCGCGGCTTCTTTGATGAACTCCTCGCTCCATATGTTCTGCCCGTCCGTGGCCACCGGCGGCTCTGCCGGCTTCTTGGTCATGTCTTGTAAGGCACCTTTAATTAACAAAACATTAGGAATTGATCTTTAGTAAATAATACAGGCATTTCTTTGCAACTCAACATCAAGCGCCTATTTTGCTTGAGAGAGGGAACTGAAACCACTCGAGTTCCTCCATGAACTTCCTCCTTATTTAAAAGTATATTATCCTTTATATTATTATCATATCATTAAGTCCAGTATATTATTATCAAATCAATCAATCTAGGATGTCAAATAAGGAAATTTTAATAATTTACTTTTAACTAAAATAGAAGTTAAGAACAGAAGTTGAATAATTTCATTGTAATTAGTTTAGTTTTATTTTAACAATTATAATTAAGTTCTTGAATAATAGGATGTTACCATGAAAATGACCATGTGAATGATAAAATAATTGTTTGATGAATGGTGTTTAAATATTACAAAACAAACATGTCAGAGTCACTCCTTAACCTATTAATATTGGATGAGTAGAATAAATTTGAATAATTTTAAAACCCAGGCATTAATTTTTTGTTACCTATAAAATATCATAATAAATATTATATTTTCAGTTTAAGACTTTATATGTAGGTCACAATCATATGGGAAAAATATTCTACGCATTGAAATTTAAACTTAATCAAGGTAAAACTAATATATATTGTTGTGTAACATCGTCGAGATAAGGTTACGAAAATAAATTAATAATTATAAACGTTTAACTTACTGTCCAACAGATCATCGAGCTCAGGGTCGACATCTTTCTTTTCTACTTCTTTATTATTATCAGACATTATAAATATAAATTAATAGAATCTAATTATATTCTATTTACTAAATGCACTTCCGAAATTTTTTTGACAGTTCATAGGTCAATTCTTGAATGACACAGAAATAGAATGTTGTTGCTAGTAAAAAAAATATGTCACAAGACTTGAACCATAGACATCATAAAATTACCGTATATTTTTTTAATTAATAAAAATAGACGTAAAGTTCCCTTGAAAATTCCCATTCGACGTTTTTTTATAAAGATAAAAATCACCAGATTTCAATGCATTTAAACCACAACAACTTAGAGTTATTACAATAGTATAGAGAAATTGCTTAGTGCACATCGTAGGCAGATGAGTATACTATAATTATATACATAGAATATAGATGTGTGTGTGACCAATAGGGATGGGTAGGTATCAATTGCGTGTTGAACTATCGATAAGTTATGTAAATAAATATGTATCATAAGTAAATTTTACGTTCAATATGTTATTAAAGGAAAAATATATGAATAACTAGCAGTCCGCCCCGGCTTCGCCCGTGGTACATATTTACGTTTTCTCAACATAAGAACCATCCTCGTACTTCAAGGAATATAATAAAAAAAGAATTAACGAAATCGGTTCAGCCGTTCTCAAGTTATGCGCTTACCAACACATTTTGGGATTCATTTTTATATTATACTAGCGGTCCGCCCCGGCTTCGCCCGTGGTACATATTAACGTTTTCTCTACATAAGAACCATCCTCGTACTTCAAGGAATATAATAAAAAAAGAATTATCGAAATCGGTTCAGCCGTTCTCGAGTTATGGAATTACAACGAAAAGTGGCATTGATTTTTATATATTAGAAGAAGTATAAAAATGTAATTTTTTTGTTTACCAATACCAACTGAATAAAGTTTGTTTATTCCATTTGAATGATAAATATTTAAGAAATTTTCTTGTATTAATTATTATAAGTGCTTTAAAAAAATATGTATAATTGGAATAATAATAATATCAGAAAAACGTGAGTACTTTTTAAATAATAAAGTTAATAAAATAAAAGATCGGGTTCAGTGCTATTTCTTTAATAATAAATCAAACAATAATAATAATGTTTTAAAAATGTTAATTAAAAATAAGAAATAATTAAGAATTTAAAATGATAATATAATAAATATTAATATTTTTTTTAATTTTATCCATTCTACTATCAAAATCTTCAAAATCAATTTAACGGTTCAGAAAATAATATATCGTAACATTACATAGGTACTTTACATTTACATTCGCATTCATAATATTAGAAAGTGTATCATACAAAACACACCACAAATTTATTTATAATACATTTGTAAAAATGTTTTAATTTTAAAGTTAAATAAATAATTTGTTAAAATATAGTTCTTCTAGTAAACTTTATATCGAGTACAGCGTTGGGCAGGTCACATCACTACGATCACGTGGCGGCAGTGAGGCGCGCGAGCGAGCCTGCGCGTGTCCGCCTCCCACCTCACCTTCACCCCCGCGATGCTAGATTTATTTTCATAAAAATAAGTATAACAATCGACTAACTGATGAAATGTGATACTGGATTTCAATTTCGGTATTTTCTAGTATTGTTTCTGCAAGATAGAACTGCACATTTCACCATGTTTATTCGTTAATATGAAAAAAAATCCCAGAGCAACGCACTTCGACAGCACTCAACTCACTCACTGCGAACGCTCGCGGCGGAAACGTCGAGTTGTTCCAACCTGTGCCTACTGTTCCCACTTGGTTGTTCGCACTCTATAGATAGAAACTCAGAGCAATAAACCTATACAATTATGTATACCTACCACATGTACTTATACGTGACTTATACTCTAAGCACAACAACATTTAAACATAATTCATTATATTCATTCTGGTAACACTAAAATGTTGTGTCCCGCGTTGAAAATATCTATGAAGAAAAAAAAATATCAAAATTTCCCGCGCGTTAAATTGACGATTGACTTCGATAGTGCGATTGTATTACAATTATTAATAATTTAATACCTACTGAATCATTGTTCGGTTACAATTGGGTTTCATATTACAAAAATTAATACCTAGTCGTAAAGCAGTAGCCGCTCTTCTTTCCACAAAGTACCTAAGTAAAATCAAAAAAACAAACATATTTTTAGGGTGACCGTGAATTTATTGATCAAAAACATTGAGATATACATATGGAGATATTGCACAAATAACACAAATACTACGGAATAGTGCAAAGGAATAACTTTCATCGGTAAGTACCTACCTAACTGGATAATATTTTTTAAAACTTAGTTAGAGCAAAAAAAAAAAAAAAATATACCGGCCGAATTGATAACCTCCTCCTTTTTTTGAAGTCGGTTAAAAAATGGCGCACAGATTTTGTTCGTGGTGTCTCCTCCATACGAAGTAATATTATTATCTTAATGATCAATTAATGTTTTTATCCCCGAAACGACGCTAATCGAAGGGTGGAGGGTATATTTTTAAAATTTTAATTCTTGTATTACTTATCACCATCTCACAGTAGGGAGTGGATAGATAAAAATATATAGATACCTACGTTTCCGGTAGGTATATATCCATACTATTATTATTAATCCATACCAATATTATAATTAATGCGAAAGTAAACTCTGTCTGTCTGTCTATCTGTTACTCAATCACGCCTTAACTACTGAACCAATTTGCATGAAATTTTGTATGGAGATATTTTGATACCCGAGAAAGGACATAGGCTACCTTTATTGCGAAATATGTACCACGGGCGAAGCCGGGGCGGACCACTAGTAAATAATAAATAAATAAATATTTCGGGGTAATTTTCACACACGGCACGATCTGATCCCATACTAATGCTGATAAACATACATAACTATATAATTTCAAATAAATACTTTTATTACTTATATAGATAATAATTACAACTACAACAGTTGTAAGTTACTTACAAGATAATGCTACTATAATGAAGATTTTATTGAATAGGTAGGTAACCTATGTAACTACCTAATTAGCTGTTTGTAGTTGCGATCTCCGTTCATTGCAATTTTAATAATGTTTTTGCCATGTTTAATGTTCATATTACTTAGTTACTTATAATAAAATAATTTTATTATGTAGGTATATGGTTCAGACCGAGTTAGAGTTAGCATGGTTAGGGTTTCAGGTAAAATAAAAAGCATACAATTTTATAATTCGATTTATTCTAAATTCTAAAATAATGCATACAAAATGAGGTACTACAACTTATGTAATATTATTCCGTGGTTACAAATCACAACCAATTGACCTTTTTTACATTTTGTAGTTCGTCGATGTTGTAAATTTGATTGGTTTTCATTACATTCACAATATTAATATGGTAACTTTTATTTGACATATTATATTATAGTAATTATTGTATTTTGCGTACGTTAATTTGTACGTAATTTGAATAAACTACTATTATCTAACTATTTTTCTGATCTTTTTCCATAATATACGTCTTAGTTGAGTTTTGTAACATACACAGGCCAGCCCACATAACAAATATAAATGCATTATCTTAAAACAATTAAAAACCTATCGATTAAATACGTTTTTATATTTACACTTATTTTTAAAATTGAAGCTATAATAACCATTACAATAACTAGATGAAATTAATGCCATCTAGTGACAGTATTCCGAGTCCCTTAAATGCAAATATTTCGCAGGAAACACACAAAAATATTTTAAATTCGCCATAAGTTCATAGTTCATAGTTCTAAACTATTCATTGTTATGACTCAATAGTCATAACTCATAACATTAGATTTACAAAAAAGGGTTTTATGTAAGGTTCTTTTTTTTGTTCGGAGAATTCAAATGCTGCTCTAAAATTATTTTTATCAGTTTCCTCGTCTTTCCAGTCTTAATGTGCAGAGAATCAGGATAGGTTACACACAATATTTTTTATACATGGTAACACGCAAAATGAAGGCATACATTCACAAATTGCATTCATGAACTAGTAAACAATAAAGTATGACTGTCACTAGATAAGCATAACAATACAGTAAAATCAAATAACATCTTAATACTATTCGTGGCTCATAAAACATAGCTCCCCTAAAATTTACCGAATTTCCCTATCAAATGACAATTTTGACAGCTGTCAAATTGAGCTTATCTTTTTTTTTATTTGAATTTTTGTAGTGGTAACATTGTAGACCTGAGGCAGTTCAGCGGAATATAGACTCTATTTACAATAAAATTAGTGCTATACTTGTATTAAAATTCGGATAATGTAGTAGTAGACGAAGTAAGCAAGGAGTCCATACACTAACGTTTGCACTAGAAGATCCAGGTAGTACAGTCTGAAAATAAGAAATATATATTTCATTAAAAATACTTATTATGTTTTATAATTTACCAACACAGCTGCTATAGAAGGAAAAATTTATTATTAGATTGTATTCTAAATTATTGTACGGAAGTTTTTTTGTTTCCAATGTGTACATAGTTACTTGAAGATAGGATAAACTTTTTCCTTCTTTTCTTTGTTTCTCTAATACTTACTGCCTTTGCCGGCGGCGCGCCGCGGGAAGCGTGCTCGGATCTTCCTTGCAGCAGAACTCACGGGCTCCCTTTATGTAGTTACGGATGTAGGGACTCCATTCCACTAGCTGTAAACATTGATTTAAATGATTTACCTAGGCAAGTAGGTGAATGGAACTTTAAATCATTTGCTTAACTTATTCTGTAAATTAATCGATGGCGTGTAAAAAGACCTATGTGATGTTGGCAACTAACTGAATAAAAATGAGTGTTTCTCAATTCTATTCGATTGAATGACTTGATTGATCGATATCGATCAATCTATAAATTAATCGATCTATCAATCAATCGATCAATCGGAACAAACGAAATAGAAAGCGGTACATTCTGGTACAAACCTAGTACAATCGAATAGAATTGAGAAACACTCATTTTTATTCAGTTAGTTGCCAACTTCACATAGGTTGTAGAAAGCCTTGATAAGCCTACGTTCGACGTTCTATCGACATCGCCTTATAATTTTTTTACGCATATTCTGTGATTAAAAACAGAACGCCATCCATGTTTGTTTTTTAATGACCCTGAATAATTTGAACTGTGTTAATTGAAGTAATTATAGTAAATTAAATCTCAATCAATCAAAATCAATCTGTCAACAAACTTTGTTTGATCTGTAAACCACGTAACTAACTAGTATGAGTGTAGATTATTTAAAATATAATATGAATATAATTATAATTGAAATATAATTAATAGCACATTGATCTTATAGGAGAATGTGTAAGAAACCTACATTATTAATTATTATCAACGTAAATACATTTATCAAATAAACGTTTAATGAACTTACTCTCATGTCAGTGTAGAACACTTTTCTATCATTCTCCGACACACGATCTGGTAGTGAGCGATAGAAATCATTCTCGAAGTACCATTCCTTAGTGGTATAGTACTGCAACACTTCTAGACCATAGTTCACGCGTTTCTGGATTTTGACCATACTGAAGTAAGAAAAAATGCCATTAGATAATCTAAAATACTAATAAATAGTTACGACACACATAACAGTTACAACTTTATTTAAATATGTAGTTTGACACTTTCATTCTTTACGCGCATTTAATAATAATTATTATCCTCCAACTTCATCATTAAGTAGCAAGTAAATAGTTTAGTAACACAACACACACACAGCACAACTATACTAACAAGGTCTTCTTGCCCATGAGGAACATGAGCAGGTCCACAATATAAGCGGGCAGCTGGTGCGTGAACAGCGCGGCGAGGCGGTGCGCGGCGCGGGACGACTTGGCGGACCCGCCCGGGTACCACAGGCACACGGAGAACGGGAACTCTTGCACGTGGATGCGACCTGTAGTGTTCAGTAAATATATCATCTACCTACTATAATAAAGTCGGTTAAAAAAGAGCGTTTCAGAAGTGAAACTTCTTTGGCAAGATTCTAAGTGTACTTGAAAGATACCAAAATCGTTCCATGACGTGACGATATTGCCAGGATGCAACCTTGAAATTTTACTCTATAAGAAATATAATGCATCTACTAAAACACTCTAAACAGACTATATAAAAAGAAAATATTAAGTATCCGCTGAACATATTATTATAATATTACAAAAATTATTAAAAATTTACCGGCTAATAAATAAACAACTTACACGTAGGTATCATAATATTTCATTGAAACTTACCCAAATCTAAAGCATGTCCCCAAGTGAGAGGATTCACTCCTGATTGTGTCACGTTACATACACGGATTTCTTTTGGCCTGGAAATAAGAACAAGATATTAGAATAAATTTTTGTGCTGTGTTATTAAAAAATATACATAACCTGTTATTTTAATAATAATATTATGATAAGCAGAATTCTGAAGTTACCACATTACTTTTATTCTTTGTTTTTCTGTTAACATAAACAAAAATTAAATACCTATTTACAACAATAATAAGACAGTAGAATGCTCGCATATAGGTGTCGTATCTAGACACGCGGCAGCGTGTCAAGCCGAGTTCAAGCGAAGAGAACTGGCGAGCAACAGCCGTGTGTATATTTACACGAACCATTTCGAGCCACTTTTCACCCCCTTATAACTCGAAAACTATTTAAGTTAAATAAACCAAATTTGGTACATATCAAGAGGACCTCAAGATAAACAAGAACCTTAAATTTCATAAATACAGATTAAACAGTTGCGTAGATATTAATATCCAAAAATCGCAATTTTTAAGACTGACTGACTTATAGATATATACAAAACCTAACCCACTTCCAGATGACCTAGAAAGTTCAAATTTTGTTATCAACTAGGTAATAGTGAGTGTACGAAGGAAAAAATCAGAAAATACTGAATTTATTTGTATTTAAATTTTTATTCAATGACATTAATTTTGTTTGTATGGAAAAATGGAAAAGTTTAAAAAAATAGAAAATAGTATATTCACCTTACTAGTCTTAAAAAATAGGTCAAAACTAATCAGTGGCCGAAAAAAATTTTGAAATCCATCAATAAATGACTGAGATATAGATTATTGAAGTTTACATATTTTAGCACGAAACATCTGTAGTTTCGAAGCGCCTCTGACATCACACTCACTCGCGCTAGTATCGCTAGGGCGGATTACTTCGATTGCATGATTTCTTTATTCAAAACTGTTATTAAACGTAAAATAAAAGAAAATTGTAATAAAAATATTGCTCATACAGTAATATATAATTTTACATATTCACATTTATATTTTATTCTTTATTTATGAGTGTTTAGTTTAGTTTTAATTTCAGTGTAAATAAATAAATAAATAAATAAAATCTTTATTTTGCTTTAAACATGGTATTCAATGGTGATACAATTATATTAATAAAGCACAAACATATTCAGCCAATACAAGCATGCAAAAATAATTACCATAAATGGTGTAATGGAAGAAGGCTTCGTCGAAGGTCGAAATGATTTAATTTGCGTAATATTAATAATATTATGAGTGAAACATCTTTAGGCGCGTTTAGAGTAAAATTTCAAGATCGCGTCATGGCAATACCGTAACGTCATGGAGTAAGGCGACGATTCTTCTACAACGATCTTTGCATCTTGGTTATAGTGTGTGTACAAATTCACGCTGGATGTTTAGAAAATCATGTAATCTTTTAAACAGAAAACGAGTTTAAAAAATTGCAGATAATGACGGGGCAATGTGCGCTGACATTCATAACATATAAGAAAATATAGAAAATAATACTAAACAAACCATACAGAGAAACCGCAAGAAAAAAATAAAAAAATCGTACATAAAAAGTATTATATTCATAAAGTAAATCAAATTTGCAGAGTAATTTTCTGTACAAAAAGTAATGATATCCCACCAAAAACATAAATGTAAAATTTGGAGCCGAGTTCAATCGTTGACTTAATTTGCCAAAAAAGGAAATGAGATCTAAATGTGTGCCAAGTTCTGCAGACAGTCCAGAAATTTATTTACAAAGATGTATTAAGTTCTTAGGTTGACTGAAAACTCAATTGTTTTATTTTCCCTTAGAGAACAATGTTTATTCCAAAATATAACTTTTTTAATTTGAATAATATAATTATTTTCACAAAGCAAACAACTAATGACCTATTGAACCCCACAATTTGATGAGGCTAGTTTTGAGAACCTCACAAAATACTATAAACAGTACGTAAAACTAGCCTCATCAAATTATGGGGTTCAATAGGTCATAGTAATAAACAAAACTGTGTTCACGGAGTGACAACGTCGCGTCGCACGAGCCGCTGTTCATGCAGTCGCCGTGCGACCGTGGATATAGTTTTGATATTGTCTTTACGTTAGATGCAGTCATTCGCCTTGTTATCGACAATTGACAAAACCGTGCGCACGATATGATTGAATGCTGCAGCTGATTGAATTGATGCGCATGAACTTACCTACCACATCATTTAAAAATAATAATAAACTTGTCACATATTTTTAAACCTTTTGATGATTAGGATAATAGCAGCTTAAATATGGTACTCTGTCAATAACATAAATCCAACCGAAGCCGCGGTAAGTTACTAGTTCAACGAAATACTCACTTATCAAGAGCAGTAAGATACGCAAGCAATAAGCAAGCGTTGACCGCCATGTCCACGGGCATCACATCAGCTAAATAGTTTTCATTGCAATGCATCGTGCGGATAACACCTGAAAATATATATTTTTTATTCAGTTTATTGTAATGCACCAATTCTTAAAAATACAATAGTTTTTTAAAGATGGATCACGAGGCCAAATGCAAACCTGCGTTTTATACCAAAAGATCGTATTTTTGCTATAATTCTAATAATTAAAATTATAAAAAAAACATTCAATAATTGCACATAAATTATTATAGTGATCTTCAAATAATTGGTCGAATTTCCACCATATACATAAACAAGACAATAATAAAATTGTGTGTGCACTTCACCACTAGATGGCGTTGTAATAAAAAGGGTTTGTATTATGGACGTAGACGTATTGTAAAATGTGAAATATCAAAAGTTGGTTGGCAATTTATTATTCGAAAAGATTTGGTTTGAATATAATTAACATTAGAATTAACGTTACTTTTTTTTAATTGAACCAAAAAAATTTTAACATCGTTTAGCGTAATCATTACCTAATCCTCAATCATTTCATTATATTTTACTTTATTTATTTTTATTGTCGATGTTAGGTAAATAAAAGTGATTGCATTGTTTTTATTATAATTACCTTTCCCAGCTCCAATTAGCAGACCCGTGGGACCATTAAAATTGTCCACCCAGCCTGGTAAAGGCTCTTTGTATGCAGCCGTCACTGAAATATTAAATCTTTGTGTAAAGTTTTTTTTTGACAAAGCAGGAAGAGCTTGTGGACCACCTGGTGTTTAGTAAAAAAATCACCGCACATAAACATAAGCAATACTGTAGTGCTGCAAGTGCTTTATAATATTATATAATTTACAATATAAAGGATATAAAAAAACTTTTGGTAAGAGCTAGTTTTCGATTCAGATATTAATAAAAAAAAAAAATGTCAAAATAGTCAAAAAATGTATGTTTAAAAAAATTACTACCAACTAATCTCGTAAAATTATTTATTACCTATATGTTAGTTTTTAGACGATTGCAACTGACGTCAATAAAAGTCTACATTTTCTACATTTAGGGTTCACTGAATAGGACTTACCAATGGAAGGTCTGGCAATAACGATTGGAAACTTCCCTTCATACTGTGTGACCAGATCCTCTGTCAGATTCTTTGTATACGCATATGTGTTCGGTTGAGGCTCTATTAATCTGTAAAATAGTTAATTTATGGTAAATATAGTGTGGAATCAGTAATATTATGGTTCTCTGTAAAAATATATTTTTGATTTAGAAATTGAAGGCTTTAACGAAATTAAACGCGATTTATTCCTTTTCCCATTCACGAAGATCGCGGCGAACGATCACGGGGAGATATTTTATTCTAATATTCCCGTAAAATCAATCTAGAAAATACTATGTTATCTATATTTTGCTATTTAAAATATAATGTATGCAAGCGAGTTTATGAGGGTAAAGCTATACAGGCCGTAATTAACCAAACTGTTTGTCGTCGAATTTTTTTGATTTTTCGGTCATGATTCGATCACTTTCGATCATGTCGATGTTTTCCTCCACCTCCTGCATAAGTAAAGCTGCCAGCACTCACTTGGGCTGCAAGTGCGCCAGCAGCTCGTCGTCCATCCAGCGCGCGGCGTGCGCGACGTGCTGCGGGGAGTGGCGCGCCGGGTACAGCTTCTCTTGCAGCGTGTGCAGCTCGCAGCGGCAGTACGAGGTCGACACGTGCTCGAACACCTGCAACGAGACAGTTTATCCTTAATAATTTAAAATGCGTTTCATTTACGTAGTTAAAAAAAGAACAGATGCCATATATGTCACTTTTATAAATTCGACTTTATAAATTTCGGAGTAATTCAAATGCATGATGCATGGATTTTCCTATGGGATAATTAGAATGTGGTGTTTTTCTTTGGTAAAAATTATCTTATATCACTCCTAACATAAAATAGTTCCCTTGCGACATGAAAGAAAGACGAAGGAACAAAAATACATTTTCGCTAATAATACAATATTTAATCAGAATAATTATGGAGTATGGTAACTGACCTCCAATTTCTTCATGCCTTCCACGAGTTTTAGCACTTTCATCGTTCCCACCGTGTTCATGTTGACAGCGTCTCGGATGAACATGTCGAATCTGAAATTATTAATGAATAATAATAAGAATTACATATTAGTAAATATATTTTAATTGAAAAATCTTATTGTTAGAAACTAGATGGCGCTGTATATTTTTTGTAAGGAACTTAATTATCTGAATTATGAATAATTATGATATCTCATTAAAATAAATAAAGCTGTTACTAGAGTATTCTTTTAAGTACGCTATACTATATGATTTGACTAAAAATAGGATCCGCGGCATTTTGTGACGGATGAGGCGGCGCAGCTGCAGGCATAACTAAGTACCTAGGTATTATTTCAATCTAAAGTGAATTGTATTTTTCACATGTTCACGAGATCTTTAACACCAATTAATTGACATATACAGGTAGTATAAAGGTAGAAGGAATAGAGGGAGACAAAAAGTTAGATGGGAGGATGATTTAAAGGAAATTGTGGGAGGAGTGACCTGAAGAAGAATACCACTTCAAAAGCAATCGTGGAAGAGTTTGGAGGAGGCTTTTTTCTAAAGACAGGCAAGATATAACGATAAAAATGTTTTAATAATTAGGTAGGTACACAAAATGTTACATGTAAATTAACTTGCAATAAAAGCTTTCATTCATTCAATTGACATATTATACAGGTCATATAGACTTTCCTATTTTTGAAGCAGAACTACACATAATTTTTTTACTCAAACAAACATTCATTTATTCAATTAGACTACTATTTAGTAGCACTTTCGAATCGTCATTACATAGGTAAGTATTTTTAACATTTACCACCGATTCGGAAAACAGTATCTATGGAGAAGAATCGGCAAGAAACTCCATAGTTGCTCTTTTAACATCATGTAAATATTACAATATATGAAACTTATATCTAACTACATAATATATCATAATATGCCAATGAACTGTCTTGTGGTTTTTATGCGACAATCCTCCATGGGTTTTTATCGTCCATATATTCCTGAATACTGTAGTTCGCTCTCTGAACTAATACATTTTTTATATAAGTTTTAAATTTAGAACTACTAAACTCTTTAATATTGTGAGGAATTCTATTGTAAAAGCGTATACCTTGACCCATAAATGAATTTTTAACTTTAGCTAATCGGAAAAATGGCATTTCAATTCTATTCCTGTTCCTTGTGCCATAATCGTGTCTATCTCCTACTCTTGTGTGTAAGTCGGAGATTTTGTGTACATGCAAAATATTATTAAATATATACTGTGATGGTACAGTAAGGATACCAGTATTCTTAAAATGATCTCTTAGTGAGTCCCGTGCACGTAAATTATATATAGAGCGAATGGCTCTTTTCTGTAAGATAAATATAGTTTCTATATCTGCAGCCCTGCCCCACAGTAGAATTCCATAGGACATAATGCTATGAAAGTAGCTGAAATAAACCAATCTAGCCGTATCTTCATCGGTGAGATGCCTTATTTTTCGGACTGCATATGCAGCTGAACTGAGCTTACCTGCAGCGGTGTTGACATGGGCTCCCCACTGTAGTTTCTCGTCCAATGTTAACCCTAGAAATACAGTAGACTCAGTAGTCATTTATTTCCCATACCTAACACAGGCAGCGCAATGAAACACAATCTGCACGTGCTCCTGCAACTCCTGCCTGTGTTCCTCAGAGATGCCCAGGTCTTCCTGCAAGATATCGCCTGGGATCACGGATAGCTTGTCGAAACAGTCCGGCGATGTGGCTTGCAGTTTGTCGAATATCTGTGAATAAAAATATTTTTGTAAAATAGTTATAGTTTTGTCTAAGAATAGCATTAGCAATACGAAAATCAGGTAATTGCCCGACTCATGTGAGCCTGCCAGTGAGATGTAATTTTGTACGTGAGAGGGATATAATCTTATTTTAATTGAATACATTATTAAATGCCTCAAGGTGTATACAAGTTTTGCGTAAGTACTGAAAAGATCATCTATTAGTATATAATAATATATCAATTTTGAAGCATTGAAAAAATTCGATCACGAGGCGTCATTTGAACCCGTGTCTTCAGCCAAAAATGCCCTACAACAGATCAAATTCACCTGTTTTTATATTTACTTATTTGCTCTTAATAATGTAGTCGTCTCACTGCCCGATAAAACACTGTTTTAATGTTCTTAGAGCTGTCCATTTAGTTATAATGGTTATAATTCTACTCACCCTACAATTGATAAAATCATCCAACCGTTCCTTAGTCCCTTGCCCCTTCTTGGGCCGCATCAGCATGTATATCTTCTTCACCTCGGGACAGCATCTCAGCATCTTCTCGATCATCACCTTGCCCATGAAGCCCGTCGACCCGGTGATGAACACCGTCTTGTTGGCGTAGTACTCCGACACGCCGATAGATGGCGCCATTTTGAATTTACGTTTCGCCTGGGAAAATGGAAAATTTTTGTTAAATTGAGAAAATATAGGTAAGTGAAGGGTTTTATAAAACGTAGTATGTAGCATGTATTCGATTGATTTATACGGAAAATGGGTTTCTTTAAACTATAAAAAGGTATAAAAATTGGAAAATCAAGCCGCAAATAGTTAAATAAAAATAATGACGTTAATTTATAATTTTCACCATAGCTTATCATAATAATATTATATAAAATTTAAACATATCTTAAAATTAACTACTATTTTTTTATTTTGAAAAATATTTTAAATATCTAAGTAAGTAGGTACATTATATCTGGTTTATTTAAAAATAATGGATTGGAATTAAATGAAAAAGAAGAACGGCATGCAACCGCCTCCCCCAACTGTCGAAGTTATATATTTATACATAATATGATTATAAAATTAATAGTTTTTACAGAAATGAGCCCAAACTTATAATTAAAATTTTGGTTTATTTCAAGAAATTTCTATTATAAATTTAATTTGTTTACAAAAATGAGACGTTTATAATAAACATTGCAATAAAAGTAGTTACCAAAACTTGATATTATAATGTTAAATTAAATGCTCATTTTGTCTATAATAATTAAATATATAGAAACCTAACTAAATATTTTTCAAGTAATTAATTAAATATTGCTTTAAAATTCTATTTAAATTGATTACATAGGTACGTAATTTTATACAAAAAAAATGTCATTATTGATCGTTCCTGACGTTCAAACAGACAAACTCTTCAGCTTATATTATTATTTGAGTAAAGTATTATACTATCATAATATGTAGATTTGTTTTTGTTGACGTGTCACGTGTAAAATAGCATTTGTTCAACTTTTCCGATGTTCAATAGATGACGTCATAATACATAATAATTGCTAGCGGTCATCTTCGCTACACGCATGCGCTGGTTTTACGATGACATAATAATAAATCATTTGCGCTTGTCTATGGAATAATTATAGAGGAAACAATTGATTTTTTTTTATTTCATCGATCGTACAATATACCTACTTGTTATAATCAACCGACTTTAAATAAGAAGGTTTTGAATAAGGAAATCGACTGTATTTTTTGACAGAACTACTGAACCGATTTTGATGATTTTTTGTACTTACTTATGTGGTCTCATTTCAACTTTTATTTAAATTTATTCTAACTAGTCTGGACAAATTAAAGGTGGTTTAGTTTTTGTTTAAAAATATGTAAAATTAATTTAACAACAGTTTGAAATTTGATTTTGGTGAAAAATCTTAGAAAACTTTTAATTAATTCTACATCTACAGTTAGCTAAGTATATAAGATGGATGTATAGATGTTTGTCCACGAAACTCTGTCAAAAAAACTAATGAACGAATTTGGATGAAACTTTACAGTAATATAGGTCAGAATCAGAATAACACATGAGCTATAGAAAACTTGACTTTGGTTCATCTCAGACGAAACCGCGTGGCACAGCTAGTATGTTGCACAAACGCAACCGATCTTGAAAATTCTTTCTCATCTCCATGCAGTCACGGGTTTTTACCTTTATTAATAAATCATAACTAAACCAGCTCATTGTTAGAATTCCAAGTAACCGTTACTTAAGATCTCTATGACTCATGATTTCTTGGTTTCTCGAGATATTTTTTTATTTACTAGCTTACCGCCCGCGGCTTCGCCCGCGTTTTCAAATAAAAACCCGCATAGTTCCCGTTCCCTAGGGATTTTCGGGATAAAACCTATCCTATCTCTCAAGTTGGCTCGAACTGCACAAGGTGTGCGAATTTTATTATAATCGGTTAAGTGGTTTAGGAGTCCATTGAGGACAAACATTGTGACACGAGATTTATTATATACATATATTAAGATTAGAAATACCAACGTTTGTTTACATTGTTTCATTAATTATTATTAATTACCTACAGACTTATTGTATTCTTCTAAATGAAACAAACAATTATAGGTATCTATTCACAACATGCAAATATAAATTACACAAACTGACAATTTTAATTTAAATATAATAAATGCGAAAGTTTGGATGTAGGTATGTATATTTTTATTGCCTTCTACAAAACTACTGAGCAGATTTGTATAAAAATAGGTAAAGAGATAGGTCTGGATTAGCATATAGGCTGTTATTTACCCGGTTAATTAGCAATTATGAAATACTAGCTGTGCCCTGCGTTTTCACCCGCTCCTGTTGCTCTTAATACGCGTGATGATAATATATACATATAGCCTATAATAGTCTTCCTCGATAAATGGATTATCAAATACTGAAATAATTTTTCAAATCGGACCAGTAGTTCCTAAGATGAGCGCGTTCAAACAAACAAACTCTTCAGCTTTATAATATATTAGTAGATATACATATTATATTAGTATAGATTCAAAATTATCCAAGTGTTGTACTTTAGAAAAGTGAAACTAACACACAAGTTACAATCTATTTTAATCATAAGGTGTGCAATAAAATGAAATCATTTTACAGTTATATAATCGAAGCAATTATTATTAGCATTAATCTGTACAACACATGTTCCGCTACAAACATATAGTATTATGTACGTTCAGTTTCTATTTCAAGCCTTTTGTAGTGCATGTTCTTTATGTTGATTTTTTATAAAAAAAATATCCGTCTTAGATTCTTGGTCTTCAACTTTTTTTCCGAAGTTATAGGTATTACAAAGATTCTATATAGCAGCATTTGTATATTTAGAGCTCAAGATATGAGCTCTTAATATACAAAAGTGAGAAATTTATGTTTGTAAACTGTCATGAGCTGTACAATGTTAATTTTTTGGAACACAGCACACATCAAAACGAATAATTAAAAAATACTCAGAAAAAATGAACATCGCCAATTATAAAATCCACATCTAAAGTCTATCTCTATCTCTATGCAGGAATAAATTGCAAATGTATCGCACAAACACTACATATTCTTTACAATATTCTATGCATTCGAAATAATATTTTAACATCTAGGTATGTTAATATTATAAAGCTGAAAAGTTTGTTTGTTTGTTTGATCGCGCTAAGTTTTGTAAAATTATTTGGGTTTAGATAGCCCATTTCTCGAGGAAGGCTTATAATATTATATCATCACGCTAAGACCAACAGGATCGGAATAAGGCGGGTGAAACCGCGGGACACAGCTAGTATAATATATAATATATGAATAGTAGGATATATCTCACACTTCTAAACTCTAGGGTTCACATAACATATAAAGTTGTGCAAAAACATTACTCCATTCGTTCTTGACCTACTGCGTATATTTGGTAATAGTATGAATCTATTATTATTATTAATGAAATAAACGTGTTTAATTGACTTGCTGATACTATACAATACTGAATAGAAGAATACTGAAAAAGTGTAAATATGAAATACTAGCAAACCGCTCGCGGTTTCACTCGCTTTATCTAAACTTAAAAATTAGCTTACACCTTACACGAGAACCACTCTTATCTATGAAAAAAACAGCATCCAAATCCGTTGCGCAGTTTTAAAGATCCAAGCATACATAGAGATGGACAGAGAGCGGGAAGTGACTTCGTTTTATACTATGTAGTATTAAGTACTATTTGGTATTTTAATTTTGTCGTGGTCGATTAATTTAATGACTTATTGATTGATTTGATTTATTGATTTATAATGAAAATAAATGGTTGACGAGTGACGAATGAAATTACATAAAAGCAACTATAATAATATAAGGTAAGTACTTAATTCTTGGCTATTACATATTTAAGCGATACTATTGATCTTAAAATTGAACATCTTGGAGCTGACTGCATTCATTTGCATTAATTAAAAATTTACACCCAACTAAATTCATCGAAGTACATCGAACGCTTGTCATAATACATATAATATCTACGTTTAGAAAATTGTATTTTTATCATCCATTCATCATGTTAAATATCGTTATAATATGTGACCGCCTCCTTGGTACAGTGGATGAATCGTGAGCGTAACACCGAGGAGTCCTGGTTCGATTCCCGGTGGAGACGAAGAAAAAAAAATGTCTCGGTCTGGTAGGACACAGAAGGTTGATCACCTACTTGTCCCTAAAGAAAATCGATCAGTGAAACAAATGTACAATGCATCTGTCCCTTACCCCACTAGGGGTCATGGGACTTCACTTTAATAATATGTAAAACGTAGAATTTTCTTGGGCCTCGGCACTCAGGGTCTACAAATTATATATTAAAAATTATAATTATCAAGTAGCTTTTCGCCCGTGTAGTCAAAGGAAAACCAGCATAGTTCCTGTTTCCGTGGGATTCTTTGAATTAAAACTAACGCTTTGAATTAATCCAAGTTACCTTATATGTGTGTGCCAAATTACATGAAAATCGGTTCATCAGTTTTTGCGTGAAGGAGTAACAAACAAACATATGAAATTTCGAATTTATAATATTAGTATAGGGTATAAACCCGCTTTAAATCCGTCAGATTGCGTCACGAATGTGGGTCATTACTGTGTGTCTGTGTCTGGGAAGGAAGTTGCCACACCATTGTTTTAGTTGCGAATGCTCTGGGAACTTGTACTTTCAAGTTAAAGGCAAGTCAGGGTTTTGTTCGAATAAATAATTATTCTGATAATTGATACAATTACTTCTTTTTATGGCTGAATGGAAAAATATAGTCTTTAAATTATTGCAAAGCTTATCCTGGCTCTACATATTTTCAAGAATTGATTTTTGAAACATTAAATATGACAAACATGAATTCTAAATTAAATAAATAAGAAAACTAAGAGCATTTTTAACACCCTCCTCCTTTTAAATTAAGGTATTGTTCAATGAATTTACAGTGAAACTATGAGATTGAAACAAATAAAGGTTCCTTAATTTCTTTATTTCACCCTTCCGCTTTATAATTATTGCAAATTAATTACAGATTTAATACAACTTCATCACACACTAAGAATATTATACAGTACGACTCTGTAATACCTAAACACAAAATTCTCGTTAACTTAAATTTAAAATCCAAACACATTACACAAATATTAAACTAGCGTTTTATAGTTTCTTTTTAATGGTCAATTACACAGGTATCTAAGTTACAAAGTAAATAAGTTTGAACTTAACACTAACTTGATGTTTAAGTTGTGTATATTTGCGAACATAGTTCAATTACCTGTCTTTTTAAATAGGTACTACAAGCTTATTGTTGCATATTTTTAACTAGCTACGCCCCGCGGTTTCACCCGCATTAGTCTGCTCCTGTTGGCCTTAGCGTGATGATATGTAGCCTATAGCCTTCCTCGATGAATGGGCTAACACCGAAATAATTTTTCAAATCGGACGATCAGTAGTTCCTGAGATTAGCGCGTTCAAACAAACAAACAAACAGTTTATATTATTATATTTTTTAATATAGATATTAATTAGTATAGATGTATCGTCATTAACAAAAAAAGGTTTGTTGGTTTGACCGTGCTAATCTCTGGAATTATCGTATTTGCGTTTAACGTGGTGATAGATCAATTAACTGAGATTATTTTCACGCAAAAATGTTTAAATTTGTTTGTTTATAAATTATTGAGGAAGCTACAGGATGTTCAATTATTAATTAACATGCGATTTAACACTATTCTGTTATGCAGTATTTTTAATTAATGTAAATAAATAAATTTAACGATAGAGTAATACCCACTTCGATACTACACCGTACTGCGTGATCGAAATAAGAAAAGGATCGATTTATCGAATATAGTAAACTCTATGTCTGTGCCAAACTTCATGAAAATCGGTTCAGAGATATTTGCGCGGAGGAGTAACAAACAGACATACAAACTTTCGCTTTTATAATATTGTCAGAATTGTTTATAAGAAGCTAAATATAAACAATTCGTAGTATCAAATATATTTACTACGTTCGTTCCGCGTACAGAATACATAATGGCGAACGTGTATGCATGTAAATAGAACTAAATCAACTGAGATGGCAAATACATGGGGACTGTTTGATGTATAATGTCAATAGATATAGCTACAGTTATTTACTTGGCATGTAGACAATGGACATGGCAAATCTTGAAGCTTTAACGGATTAAAAACCCGATTTATTCGTAATATTACTTGTGTCGATGTTCCGAACTTTACAGCGTGCTTGGTGAGCGTTTAAAATCAGTAAGTAAGACGGTTTTAATCATTTCTCTCAGAATATAAATTAATGAATTAACAACAATATTCCTTGTTATTTTGTAGAGCACCTACTATATACTTTACTATTATAATAGTGTATTGGATAGACGACGTGGAAAATGTCGCAAATTTCTCGGAAAAGCTGAGTGTCATATTCAAATGCAAATGTAGAGTAGTAGAGTTGATATACTTTGTAAATAAGCAAAAGGGTTTATGAAAAAAAGCGACAGTAATAATAGAAAAAATATATACGGTCTATTGCTTATATTGACATAACATTTTAAACCAAAATTTTTGATGTACAAAACTTGAGTTACATAATTAACATAATATTATTGTAGACCTTAAGGCTCTGTCTTACAATGTGTCTAGACTTATTCTATTTATAGTGTTGCGTATTTTAATGTTTGGAATTAACATAAATAAATATGTTTTAATTACAACTCGTACCTAGGTAACGTATGTACCGAAATAACGATGTCACAAGTAAATATAAAAAGGTACTCTGATTATAAAGCTGAAGAGTTTGTTTGTTTGTTTGAACGCGCTAATCTCGGGAACTACTGGTTCGATTTAAAAAATTCTTTCGGTGTTAGAAAGCCCATTTATCGAAGAAGGCTAATGGCTATAGGCTATATTTCATCACGCTAAGACCAACAGGAGCGGAGCAATGCGGGTAAAACGCACGCGGGGAAAATATTTAGTCAGTGTTATCTGATATTTTTAAACAAAAATTCATTTCATTTTTACTGTACTGAATATTTTTATTCAGAGAAGATATTATATTAGCTTCACATGTACATTTGTATGTTACCGACTCCTTTGACCCACTCTAAAAGGACAGATTTAATTAAAACTTTGCACACATATCAAGGATCGGTGACATTACAATATTTTTTTTAACTATATTGAATAATAAAAAAATTTTTCGACAGAATTTATATTCTCTTCTAAATTTTACGTAAAATAAAACAGGTTTATTTTATCGATTCTTTAGTTATTTAAACTAACTAGTGGTCGCCCATTTGATATTTAACTATAACCATAAAGAAAATAGTATATTATATTATGTTAACTAGACAAAACCCGTCTTCGTTAGAACGCGTTATCTTCAGTTTATTAATCATTTTTTATAACACCTCTCAAGCTATATACCACCAAGTTTTAAATATATAGAATACCAATGAAATACATACTCCTTTTTACGCAGTCAGTTAAGTATACAAGTTAAATTGATTACCACAGCATTAGTAAACAAAGGACGACCTTGTTACAGCACAAGTATATAATATACATATATGTATATATACGAGAATCATACGGTCCGTCAGTCGTTAAACTCTTTACTGGTCATCTGTTTAACAGGAAAATCTGTTCAATCACTACATAATATAAAACAAAGTCCTGCGCCGCGTCTGTCTGTCTGATCGTGATAATCTCGGAAACTACTGCACCGATTCGTATTATATTTTATCAGCAGTTTACAACGACACAAGGGGAACGGTAGTTGCTACCAATATAGTAATATAAAATATACGGAAGGCTCTACAAATAATAAAAAAAAGTCGCAAAAAATGCGCAACGTATTTTGATTTGGTATTAGTTGATAGAGTGATTCTTGAGGAAGGTTTTAGGTATATAATTTATAAGGTTTTAGACAAAACGAACGAAACCGCGAAATACTGTGTTAGTCTATACCAGCAATCCTGCAAGCAAATGAAAATTTTCTATAGATTTGATTAGAGCTACATCACTGCAAAGCATCATCCAAATCACATTAGTAAAATTTGTGGTAAAATTTAACATTTTATGGATTCATTTTTGAAAAATCTTGGGTCCATATAAAAAAAAAAAGATGTGTTTTAGCCAAAGACGAAATTAATTTAAGCATTGATAGCGAAACACACACACAATTAAGTTGGAAAATTTTCATTTAAATTAGTCAAAACGTTTCGAATCGTTTTGGAAACAAACATAAAATGTTTTTATATGTACAATACTAGATTTCCGCCCGCGGCTTCGCCCGCGTTTGCAAAGGAAAACCCGCATAGTTCCCGTTCCCGTGGGATTTCCGGGATAAAAACTATCCTATGTGTTAATCCAAGTTACCCTCTATACGTGTGCTAAATTTCATTGTAATCGGTTCAGTAGTTTTTACGTGAAAGAGTAACAAACATCCATACATCCATACTTACAAACTTTCGCCTTTATAATATAAGATATTAGATATATTATTATGTCCGTATGTGTATATAATCAAAGTAAATAACACTTTCAAATAACACAACAATAAAATTTACGTAATATTATAAATAATCAGCACTTATATCATATCGGTGACTTTACGTTTTTTGTAAAATTATGTAACTTCTGCGAAAAGTGTGAAAAATGATATTAACCTCATTATGATTGATGACATCACTAATTAGTAATAATTATTTGACTAGCTGATGCACACAGCTTCACCTATTTATTTATAGTAATTACTATATTTTTTTAATAATATAATAGCTCTACGTACACTACAATGTATATAATACACAAATATAATAAATACAACATTTGACTTGTATCTTTGCAATGTATTTCTCTCTATCTGTCTCTTCTTTACAAATCAATCACTGAACCGATTTGGATGAAATTTGGCATAATATAACAAACTATAAAGGAAATGGGACAGCTTTTTCCTGAAAATAATTATTTTCTTTCGAATACTTTTTTCTTTGACTACAGGACCTAGAGTAGCGGAGTAATACAGGTAAAATCGCGGGGCTCAGCTAGTTAGTTCATAATAATTTGAAGAATTTTGCTGAGACTGTATCCGTTTGCCTCATTTATACCGAAGATAAATTTTGTATCAATGTAAGTGTTTGGCAATAAACGAATTTTCTTTCTTAATTTCTTGCGCCTTAGCAAAAACGTTAAAAAATAACCAAATTGGTAGAGCCGCTTTCAAATTTTACGCTTGTTAACGCATTAGGCGATTCTTTTTTATTTTATAGACATTATACAATCCATCTCAGACCTACCTATACACAAAAAACCTTCGCAAAAATCGGTCAAGCATTCCAAGACTTAAAGAAAACACTGTGTCACAAGCATTCATAATAAATCAAATAAAAACACTTACAAACTATACATAAATACAAAATTAAACAAACAAACTACAAATCAAGCACAATAGTCAGCCTTGTTGCTAAAGCAATCTCTTTCAGACAACCTATCGGTCAAGGAGGTACATACTTAATATATATCTATAGAGAAGTAATAAAAAAAACAGTGATAGAATAAATTGAACACATAACATACAGGTCAAGGTAGTTTTCGCACGTGACTTTCGTCGGAAAACCGGTATTATACTATGAAACTCGTTTGATCGCGCGACTTCTCTTACCACACAGTTGGTTCATAGTTAATCGTTTTAAAGGTTACTGTTAAATTATTATTTTAACACAAGTATATATTTTGTGATAAGGCTTTCGAAAGTTTTATTAAAATAAAAAATGGTGGATATAGAAAAATAATAATGAATTAATAATGCTGTCTTAAAGAAAATATAAATTACTAGCTTCCGCCCGCGGCCTCGCTCGCGTTTTCAAAGTAAAACCCGTAAAGTTCCCGTTCCCGAGGGATTTCCGGGATAAAACCTATCCTGTGTGTTAATCCAAGTAACCCTCTATATGTGTGCTAAATTTCATTGTATTCGGTTCAGTAGTATTTGCGTGAAAGAGTAACAAACATACATACACATACATCCATCCTCACAAACTTTCGCATTTATGATATTAGTAGGATTAAAAATAATTTATTATAATAAGAAAATGCGAATAAAACTTACGTATCTCACTTCACTTAGCCACTTACTTAACTACGTATTTTTTGGTTTAAACTAAAGGTTTTATAAACTCTTTCCTATGAAGCGTGAAGTCGATTTCATTGGAGTTACTTTTTCACTTTATAGAAAGTATCTACTGATAGAGTAGGAATTTACAAAAATGTAGAAACATTATTATCAAACTATCGAACGATACATTGCATCAAATCTGCATTTAGCTCGATACAATGAAAGAAGCAATTAAATATTATTGAACTACTAGTTAATCATTTGTCTTGATCATTAGGAAAAACCAAATAAATTAAGGAAATGTCTATGAAGGTTGAACAATTTTATAGCATGATTTAAGCATGATTCACGTTACACCATGCCGGGGACAGGCTGTGCCCGAGCCCCGAGCCGGAAAACAAATGAAACAATTTCCATGTACTTATCAACGACGTACCCAGTGCGAGCCCCGGTTAGGCACTTCATACAAAAAGACGTCATACAAATTGTTTGATCGAGTCCCGGTCGCGACACGGTGTAGCGTAAATCATACTTTAGGGTGCTTTTCCACCAATAATATGCAGGATGTGTGGCGAGGAATGTGTTTGCATATAACCAGTAGTATCGCTTCAAACGCAAAACGCTTCAAAATTGAAACAATTAAACGATATGATTCGTTATTTACAAACACATTCCTCGCTACACATGCTCGCACATTATTGATGAAAAAGCACCCTTAATTAGGAAAATACCGAAATAAATAAGTTGAACAATTGTACCGATTAAGAGATACTGCAATGTCGTGTTCTCTTGAAACTTACGTAACCACGTGGAGAGGGAGACGGGCGCGGTTGGCATTAACACTCAGATGTACAGGATTTGTTGGACAGGTTTTGTAATGTCGCCAATGAATGAAGGTTGACGCGTCATCATGTTATTACCTATACGTTATGTCGTCACATACTTTCGTACCTATCTACATATACCTAATTATAAAGCTGAATAGTATATTTGGTTGGTAAAACGCGCTAATATCAGGTACTACGGGTACGTTTTGAAAATTTATTTCAGTGTTAGTGCCAATTTATCGAGGAAGGCTATATTATATCATCATGCTAGGCCTAGGGCCAATACGAGCGTAGCAATGCTGGTAAAACCGCGGGTCAGAGCTACGTACATATTATATATATTACCGATTATAATGTAATTAATCACACATATAGAGGATTATTCTTTGAAAACGCGGGCGAAACCGCGGGCGGAAAGCTAGTTATTTATAAAAAGCAATATTGGTAACATTAGAAGTTTAAATTTATAAATTAAGTAATTTTTTTTAACTCGAATGAAAATAGGACATCAAAATAACGTCATTTGTTAGAAGAATTACATAAAACTTGTAGAAAAATGTGTGAATAATTACAAATGCAGTCATAAATAATGTTAACATCTTATGAAAAAAATATTTGATTGCGGTAATAAGATATTTGAGGATAATCTATACAAATTAATGTAATAAATTATCTTTTATATTTCGTAATCAAGTCCTTGGTATTAACTATGTTTGAGAAAGTATGTTTACATATACTAAAATTGTTGTCTCATAATTATCATGTTATTTGTAAAATTGGCATAGTCAAAGTGCCTAATGTTTACGACTCACCCATAAGAACCATCCTTGTACTTCAAGGAATATTATAAAAAAAAAGAATTTACGAAATCGGTTCAGCCTTTCTGGAGTTATGCTCTTACCCACACATTTAGCGATTCATTTTTATTACTTCAATACCTACTACAAAGCCTTATTGTTTTTAAATGGCATATGCTATTCTTGCGTTAGGTCAAAGCAAACAGATCCAAGGGCCTATGTTTATGTATTTAATTTGTTGTTATTACAGTTTATTCAGCATTCACTATAATAAACACGATTCAATACATGGCCCTTCTTCAAATATGTTCCATTCAAAGCCTTTAAAAAGTTTGGTACAAGGTGATTCCAAAGTACTTGACTTTGACCTGGTTATATATAAAATTAATAACATTTACACACAAGTAAGTATAGATCGGAACTTAAGTGATTTTGAAATCGTAATAAGTATGTTTAATAAAACGTCTAATGCCAAAAGCTCTAAGTGTACCAAATTATATATAATTTTATCCAAAATAATTCTACCAATTTTACAAAAAGTATTTCTAAATCACTTAAAATGTGAAATACTCCATTCAAGTAATATAGGCCACAGATAATATAATACTGTACATGTAATAGAATTATCTGAAAACCTATAAAAAATATACTTTTATTATTTTTTAGTGATTATTTCATTAGCGAATGCACCAATAAAATTAGTAGGTAATATAAATTAGTTGCTACTTTAGGCAATAATATATGTATATTTTTTTGAAAATCACTTCATAAGATTAAAGATAATAATCAATCGTAATTAAATAAAAGTTTAAATTACACCACAGCTCATCGCGAAACCTCCAAGAATAAAATTCGAAACAAGTCAAGGTCGAAACTTCGATAGAAATTTGCGAAAATCTTCCGCAACAGACCTAATTAGCGCACCCGAGCTCATTTTGTTGGTCAAATGTTTTATCGATTTAGTTTTTAAACTAATTTAATAATTAAAATGCAATTTTTAGATTTAGGTTAGTTGTATGATGGTTCTAAGTATGTGATTTTTTGATATGTGTTATCTATATTTAAGATATGTATTTCTATTGTTTCCGTGAATTAAAATTAAATCAATGAATTATCCTACCTACATTATAAAAGGATTGAGGAAGCAATATGCAAAATTTGTAGTTTCTGTTAATTTTATTTTGTAAATTATTAACTGATATCGTAAATCTGTAGAGTGTGCTGGTTTGAACAGGTAAATCCTTAGTACTACGGGTTTGAATTCAAAAAATTATATATCAATAATGTCTATTTTTACATCTCTATTTTTTTTTATTTTGTTAACCGACTTCAAAAAAAAGGAGGAGGTTATCAATTCGGCCGGTATATATTTTTTTTTTTTTTTTATGTATGTACACCGATTACTCCGAGGTTTCTGAACCGATTTACGTGATTCTTTTTTTGTTCGATGCGGGATGGTGTCGAATTGGTCCCATAAAAATTTTATTCGGCTAGGCCTAGTAGTTTTTATTTTATGAGCATTTTTGTCTGTACTCGATGACTTAATTTCAATGTAGCAAGTAACTTTGATTCACTTCCCGGTAACCGATTGAGCTGAAATTTTGTATACGAATGTAAATTGGATAGCGATGAAACATTATCATGACATGGAGCTGATCTGATGATGGAATCGGAAGGTGGCCATAGGAACTCAGTAATATATTGACTCAACTTTATCGAGTTTGGGCTCGTTTGATTCGTGTTGAAAAATACACTAAAAAGTATTAAATAAAAATAACTGCGTTAAAAACAACCGACTTCAAAAACGGAAAAGTAAGAAATAAAAAAGATTTGATATTATTAATTACTACATATTATTTTTATGTGCTATTTATTAAATAGGTTTGAAGTCGGTGCCAAACACTAAGCACTTAGTATTAAGCCCATGCACCGACATCAAACCTTTTTAGTAAATAGCACATAAAAATAATATGTAGTAATTAATAATATCAAATCTTTTTTATTTCTTACTTTTCCGTTTTTGAAGTCGGTTGTTTTTAACGCAGTTATTTTTATTAGTAGATATTTTTAAAAATAATGCATTTTTGTAATTTACATGACGTTGTGTCGATTTGCCTGCATCTTCTGTCAATGTGTAGAAATACCCACGTTTTTCTGTTTGTGAAATATGCGTATTCAATGATAACTGATTCGTATGCATATCCGAGTATTCAATGAATTCAAATTGATTTAATTTTTTTATAATACACTTCCTTTCCTTCCTTCCTTTTAAAAATAAGGGTGTACCAAGCAATTGTACCAATACACTCTTATTTTTTATTAAAAAGTCTGTTATTAATAGAACCTAAATAGGCTATTAGGCCTATTTAGGTTCTATTAATAATAATTATTAAATCAAAAGTAATATGAAGAAACCTTAACAAACAACTGCTCCTGTATGATTTGGGATAAAAAAAAATATAACATAGTGGAGTAATGTAAATACCTTCTGTGAAAGAATTTTCCAAAGTTGGGCTTAATTCACACAAGAAATAAATTCACTTAGAGTATAGTAGGTAGTAGTAGTAGTAGATTAGCGTATAAGTGTAGATTTGCTAGATAAATATAATAACGTTAGTGTGCACTGTTAGGATAAATAGATACATCGTAAACAAATAATATTATCAGGTACCTATGACACACGTATTCCACTGATTTGACAATTTCACATTTTCCAATAATTCCTTATTTAGATATATTTTTATGTAATAATAAAGAATAACTCATTATTATTTAATATGTGATAATATAATGGTTATAGAAATAAGATCAATGCGTTTATGCAATCCACGTTAAATGAGAAAATAGGTGATTATATTAATTACAAATTAATTGTAAGAATTCAAATCAAATCAAATTATTTATTCATTAGTTACCTTAATTACGTCACGAAATATCTTAAAATAGACTTTAACCTATTTATTTAAATTCCATTTTTATATTTAAATAAATAAGTATTAAAGAATTTTTTGTCCTATCGTATTCTATCCTATCATTCCTATGCTACTTCCTACTGTTATTATAAGTGCGAAAGTTTGTGAGGATGTATGTGTATTAATATGTATGTATGATTATTACTCTTCCACGTAAATACTACTGAACCGATTACAATGAAATTCAGCACACATATAGAGGGTTACTTGGATAACATAGGATTGGTTTTATTCCGGAAATCCCACGGGAACGGGAACTATGCGGGTTTTTCTTTGAAAACGAAAGGCGAAGTCGCGGGTGGAAAGCTAGTATTATATAAACAATAAAGTATGACTGTCACTAGATAAACATATCAATACAGTAAAATCAAATAACATCTTCGTTTGAACGCGCTAATCTCGGGAACTACTAAGTACTAGTACGATTTGAAAAATTATTTCGGTGTTAGATATTTTTTTGAGGAAGGCTTAATATTATCATCACGCAAAGACCAACAGAGCGGAGCACTGCGGGTAAAACCGCGGAGCACAGCTAGTATCAAATAATTTGCTGAAGATATTTAGTCAGTGTAATCTGATATTTTTAAACAAAAATTTCAAATGTATGCATTTTTACGTATTAAAGTTTATTGCACTCTTAAGCTAAATTGCTGAATGGATTGCGATGAAAATAATCGACACAATTAAAATCAGTTGTTAATTATTACATAATATAAAGCAAAGTCGCTTTCCGACGTCTGTGTGTCTGTATATTTAGATCTTTAAAATCCTCGAACGGTGCATTTACATCAAACGAGGAAATGCTCATTCTAACACTACTATGTCAAATTATTTTAGTGTAAATAGGTGTAGAGCATTATTTCGTTGTTCTTAGAGCGTCGCGTCGCGTACGAAAAGATTCAATGCAATGTTCTAATACTGAACAACACTGAATAGTGAATACGTTTCACTAAAAGATCACGAAAGAATGGTCTAGCTCTACCTCTATGTTCATTTGATGTAAATCCACCAGAAGAAGGTTTTAGTATTTTATTTATTTGGTTTATTAGGACAAAGCTAGTACTATTATAAAAGTCTAAATCTGTCTGTATGTTTATGAATTCAAAGCTAAATAATTAAAAGTTAAATAATAATAATAAAAATATTTTAAATTAAAATTTCGAACTTACACAAGTTTTAAACCATACAAGTCAATGTCATGTGCATGTATTATCTTTCACCGGTTCGTATTTCTACACTAACTTTAACACGCGGATTTGGTCACGTAGTACGTATGCCTATAGTACTTATATTTTGTTAGCATACTCTCTTTGCAACTAATTACTTTTTTGAAACAAATACAATTATCATAATTTGAAGTTCCTAATGGGAAGTAACAAAGGAAAAATTTTACACGAGTTTCATCGATTTTCTTTAAGATACATTTTATACATTTCACTAATTTATTTTATTGGCTTCTATTTCACTGAGCAAAGGTATATTATTTCACATCTGTTTTATTGATCGATTTTTTTGTCTAAATTAATTTCTTTATTAAGAGAAATAAGGTTCATTTCTATCCAGGATATTAACATTGTTAGGGTACATAATTTTTTAGGATATATATTTTTTTTTAATCTAGAATCGAACCTTGTACCTGAAAGCTATAAAACTTATGCACTAACCTCACAGGCGCAGTCAAGGTGGAGGTGAGATAATAGATCTTCACGTAAACTACGGAAAACTATCTTTTATCCTATCTTTTACTACTTCCTTATAAATATATATATACGGAATTGATTTTGTGTGTTTGTATATACGTAAATAAAAGTTGGGGAATGCTGACACATATTTATAAGGTTCTAATATTTATATTAAATGGATTTTTTTACGATGTAGAGGCGATGTATTATTAAATAAGATAAACGCAACAAACTATTTCCTATATGAGAATTAAAATACAGCGAGATATAATTATGTTTCGAAATGAGACCACTCGTCAGGTTGAGTAACGAACACACAAAATGTTGCATTTATTATATTAGTAATACCAATGCCATTTGAATTACGAAATTTCGCGTCTTAAATTTTATAAAAAGTTTTAGATAGAGTCGAAATTATTTTTCAATTTTATCCTTATTATTGGTAAAATTTCGACCTTGAAATTTATTTACTTTATTAAAGTAATTTACCACCAATTCAATTCACAAAAAATTTAAAAAAAAAAATCACTGACAACTGTCATCCAAAAAAACTCCACTTGATTCGAATTAAAAAAAAAACTCACCGTTCCAAACACAAACACAAGCACAGATCACAGATCACAGAGGAATTGTAACGTCGAGCACACGCGGGCACCGCGGAGTGCGCAGCGAATGGAGGCGGCTTATTGAGAGTAACCTTCGCGTTGTTATGGGCGCCTGGTACTCGGTAGAGAGCAGGCTTTGTGCGTATGACGGTATGGTGGATGGTGGATGGTGGTTGGTGGATGATAAAAGTTCAAAGAGAAACATCCATACATCCTTATCGCGTAATAAGTAGATGTTATAGTGGTGGATGTATGGATGGTTATAAAAATTCGATACGTAATATTGTATACTAGCAGCGTCTCGCGGTTTCACCCGCGTTGATAAGATTTTCCTTATCCTAATGAAATATCAGAATTAATAGTAGCCTTAATTAATTATAAAGAATAGCCGTATTGCATCGGCTATCTGTCAGTGAAAATCCCGTCAAAATCAGTCCTGCTGTTCCAGAGATTAGCCGGAATAAACAGACAGATCAGACGTACAAAATTTGTAAAAAAAACACGCATAAACTCATGAAATTAAACTACTGTCACTGATCGTTGATACGTGTACATTTATAAATTTATATGTGTACAAAGTTTAAATTAAATCTGTCCGTTTAGAGCTCCCCTGAGTATATATTATATTATTATGTTCTGTGGTTTAGAGTGAGTAAAACTAGATACTAAATGAGTAGGTTTCATACAAACATACAGGCACAAATATATAGATGAAGAAAAGGGTGTTAAAAAAAGCTTTTAAACAATGGTAGAGCAAAATAAGTCCGTTCTTAACTGAAAATTAATTGCCTTAATATAGTTAATATAGTCTAGAAAACATAAAAAACACGCTTAAACTCATGAAAATATTGTAGTCACTGATCCTTGATAAGTGTACAAAGTTTGAATTAAATGTGGGTCAAAATCAAAACTAAAGGACTCGGTTACATACAAACATACAGGCGAAGCTAATAAATGCGTATGAAAAACTAAAAAGAGTCAACATCCGTAACTTTTGATTATTATTTATCATACCAATGTATAAATAACAATAGTGTGACCACAATGTGACCTTTACAATATTAAGCCGAAAAACGACCACTCTTCTATATTATTGTAGGTCATTATTGTTAAATTTATAATGATCTGAATAATAAATCAATAAAAAAACTTAATAGTTGAACATATTTTTTTATCTAATATATCACGCATCTATCAATGGAATGTACATTAAACAAATATAAAAAAACATCATTTATAAGCGATTTTAGAATGCATAATATTATTAAGATGGCAATTCAGGAAACAGCAAAAACAAAAGAAAAAAATATTATTATTCAGCAAACAGACTCTACAATCAACATGCTTCCACACATGGCACAAGCTTCTCCCTAAGTCATTTGAACATTATAAAACTTGAAAAGAGAGATAATATATAAGAATTTCACTAAACGTTAAAATAAATAGGTAAATATTCATAATATGTAATTGTAGCCGCATTGAAATAAAGCTTTTTTTTCCAAATTAAAGATGATGGGACTACAAACGTTGTTAAAATTATTTTAAAATCGCTAATCTGTTTTTATTAAATCATATCAAACAAGTATATCAATTATTTCATTGATTATTAAAAAAATCAATCGTGATCATAACAATAATTAAAAAAATATATCAAAAAGGATCCTTCAGACTGCATCAGTATTCCAAACGTTTACATTTAATGAGTCTTGCATCAAAGCTAATGGCTCGAACGATTGTCGACTTGATAATATAATAATAATTAATTTAATTAATTTCGTCACGTGGTGTCTGATTTATATATCGGGGCTAGAAAGTTCTGTACATTTTCTTGTTTTCTTTTAATTAATTATTAGTGTATTGTTATTATCAACCCATTTTTGTAGACATAAACTTCTATGGTTTTGGCCATAATTCAGAACGCTGGCCAAGTGCGCAAAACAAGGTAAAAAGATACTTTTTTTACTAAGAAAACACTAGTAGTTTTCATAGTAAAAAAGTTAGTGCAGTGTACTAAGCTTCTGTAATGAATTTAAGAAATCCATTTTACATCGCCAAATCAATCAACATTAGTTGCTTGGTTCGTTAGCGTATGGTTAATAATTTTTCTAATTTTATACTGCTATTTTCTGTTTTCCTTATATAAATATTTAACTTATTTATTAATAAATCATATTATTATTATTTCTTTTGAGTTATGAATTTTGTTTTGTTTTGATATTTATGTAGTGTATATAATATGTGTAGGTATCTATTTTAATTTATTCATATTTTTCATTTTCTGCCACTATAGGCGTCATTTGGCAACATGGGAACCACTGAAAATCAGTGCTGCAGCTCTTAAGCCGCAGAATTCCTGAGTGGTGTCCCTGTTCAGTACACAGAATCACACCTAATAATTAATATTAATGTTTTATATCGTAATTTCAATGTGTTTTTCTATTTAATTTCTGTTTTATTTTTATTTGTCTTTAAGTGTGTGTTGAATTAAATGTCTTTTCTTTCTCTTTTTCTTTCTTCTTTCTAGTAAAACTACCTCATATACCTTGCTATCAAACTAAGGTTTTTCTTTATATTTACTATACCTATATTGCAGAAAGTTGAATATCTTGTATGCGTGTATTCATTGATATATATACAAAAAGCTTTAAATTCTATATCAATGCGAAGCTATTACTTAAAAATGGCTAACCACCATATCCACAAACAAGACATTTAAAAAATATTCACAATCGAATTTAGAATTTGGGAGAACAGAGACACACAAACATAGAAATGACAATTACAATTACGACGTAGACACAAAATCATTACATTAATTTAATGACATTGATCTATTTTTCATTGTGTTCTCTGTCCTACATATATAATTGAATTTTGATTGATACATTTATTTAAATCAGGTCAACTTTTGTATGATTACCACATCGTAGTTAATAAAACTACGCCGTATTTAGGAGTCGCTGTTAGCTTATTTATTTTTTTTTTACATTTTCATCATCATATTTCTATATGTCAGATGCTCTAAACTATAACACAATATCTAAAGTAGGTATTGAAACTGACTTTATAATCGCATATCACGTTGCCAGCTGCTCCTCAACGTGACTACGCCGCCGCAGCCGCAAAAATGACTGCGACCCCGAAACCATCAAAAGGAGTAAACGCACCTGTGCGGAAAAGTTCAACTTCAAAAACGAAGGGCGTCGACGAGGATGGCTTCACAAAAGTCCAGAAGAAAAGGAAGCTGACTCGTCAGAACAAGTTTGGCACCGCAATGAAAGATCCAAACTTGCGGATGCGCGCAGAGGTGCCGACGACGCCGCTCTACGTGTCTCGTGTGCACTACTGTAGTCTCTACCAAGACAGAAGATGTTGTCGAGTACTTGCATGCGAAGACAGGTTTGAGTCTGCGAGTGGAACGGCTGGAGTCTCACCATAAAGTGAGCTTCAACTCCTTCGTGGTGAGTTTACCGACCGCCAAGCTGAGCATCTACATGGACGAAGGGTTTTGGCCACAGGGAGTTGTGTTTCGCCGCTTCCGCGGACGGATACCGGGCCGTCCAGAATCGCCTCACACGCCGAAGACATAGCGTGTATTAATTTAGTATTTAAGTAGTTTACATATTAAGACCTTTAACTGTAACTACATTTGTTGCCTGAAATAAACAAATAAATAAAAAAAAAAATAATAGCTAAGTAGCATTCTGCTACGCTTGCTATGTTTTTTTTTATTATGTTGGTAATACGAATAATGTATGGTAACATTGGAAAATTGAAAAACCGTTACGGTGCATTTACATCAAACGAGCTCGTTCTAACCCCACTATATCAAATTATTTTTGTATAAACAGGCACGGGAGTAGAGCAATCTTTCATTGTTCTTATTAGTGCTTTTTAAGATTCTATGCAATACTGAACAACACTGAATACGTCTTGTTCGCACAAGATCACGAAAGAATGCTCTTGCTCTAGCTCTAGCTCTATTCGTTTGATGTAAATGCACCGTTAGATCTATGAAAACATAATAGGTAAGTCCGTTTAATTGCAAGAAAATGGTACAATTTTATAGATTAGAATTTTTCAATGGTTTCCAATGTCGCGAGTTTTTGCCATCTTACTGCAAAATATATCTGTATATTATTTTGATGTGACATAAAAAAAAATAACAAAATATGACGAACGAGTCTGTCTACCTAGTTCTTTCATCGTCCCAATCATTGTGACCTTTCTGATTGGATTTCACAAATAGGTAGCCGCGGGACGAACAACCTGTTCTCAGATTTAAGAAGCAATAAAAAAGAAACCATATTTAGCTTCTTTCCAGTAATTGTGACTGACTGGCTGAACCGTCAAGAAGGCTTGTGTACAACATTAAAATATGTAATACGTTTTTGATTAAATCTCTATAAAGTTTTTTTATTTTTTATTTTAAGGCTGTTTTATTTATCTCTTATCACTATAATCAAATTGTAATTTTATTAAACACTTTACTAAGCTCTTCTTATGATAATTTTGCCAATTTAACACAGGCAAAAATTCTTATAAAAATTGACATCTACTTATGTACACGTAGATATATAATAATGTATTTGTAATTTATTGTAATGTAATGTATTTTTACATAGGAATTATTTTTGAATTGATCAATCTTATCTTAGAATCTAATGTTTGCTGACTTCCTTACTTTTGTCAAAATTAATTTATCTTTGTAGAAATTAAAGACTGTTTAGCGGATTCATTAATTTATGTAACCCGATGTATTTCTGAAACTCTAATATAATATTCACGTAAAATCAAACACAATAGTAAAATTAAAAGTTTTTATTTTAACTGATCTAGTAAAGCATATTCATATAATATTATGTTGTAACAAATTACCATACTCCTCCGAAACGGCTGGACCGATTCGCATGAATTTTGCCGGGACAGCTTGTCTCTTATAACCTTTAAACTTCTAATTTAACTTCTACCTACAGGTGAAATGTGATATTTAAAATATGTAGGCAATGTTTGACTTGCCGAGTGGCGCAGTGGCTCGGTGGCCGTGAAAAGCATAATATAATTAAATATAGTGATTCAAAACGGGTTAGTGTTGACACGCTGTTGGGCGCAGTCGTTGCAAAACTATTATTGTGTTACGAAACCGCCATGTTCGGCTGCGGAATGCTCTTACCCAACACTTCACGAATTGTGTTTACCATTAACGATAGTAGATGGCGCTGCTCTGATATGCAATTAATAAATTGGTCTTATATTAATTTTAAAATCATACTAAAATATATTTTAACGTTAATTTTATATACTTATTGAAAATAATAATATAAAACTATTGATAAAATTTTTCTTACTTTCAAGAAGTCGCAAAAGAAGGCGCTATAACCAAATTAAAGTAAACTTTCTCATACAAGAGTCTGAAAGTAGTTGCGCTATTCACCAACAGATGGCGCTTTTATAAATCAATTAAATACTCGTTTGTTACGGAACACACATTATGATGATAGCTGCTGTAATGCTGTTAAATATTCATAAATCATATGGAACACTTTTAAAACCGAATAAAAAACGTACTCAATCAATTCGTTGCTCTAGTTGATTATCGGATTAAGTATGCAGTTGAAACTTCGTAGGTATTTGGTGTCAAAAATAAATAATCAATCAAATTTTGTGATGAATAGAATGAATGTTATTTATCATAATAAGTGAGATTTTATCTCAGCATTCTATTGTAGTTGATCATATAAAGGTACATCATTAGAATGTAGAGCGTAAAGTTTTCATTTATTAATAATTTTCTGAAAGAAAAACTGTTAACTTTTACTACAAAAACAAGTAGGTATAAGGGCCAGCTAGTTAATATAACACTAATATGTATGTATGTTTTAATATGCATATAGATTATATTGTATTCACCATGTATTCACAAATGCTTATTTTTCTATAAATAACTTCATTTAAACCATTTCCCTTGCATATATTGTACAATGTACATATTGTGTGACATAAGGAAAGCGTATGATATTATGTAAACTTGACCCGGTTGTAGATACACACTGACACACAAACTGACATAGAAAATATATTTGATCCAATTTGATCCAATGAGTTACGTCAGTAATCTTTTGAGATTTAGCTTATACAGATATTTAAGCTTTACAGAGGTTTTAATACAGGCTGTAATATCTTATCTTCACTAGGTTCTATAATTTACTAGCTTTATGCCCGCGGCTTCGCCCGCTCTGAAACCTAATAAATTTGAGAACCACTCTATATATTAAAAATAAAAATCCGTTACCTAGTTTTTAAGATTTAAGCATACTTAAGGGACAGAGAAATCGACTTTGTTTTATACTATGTAGGGATTACATTAGACATTGTTCTGCCTGGCTGCTCTATCTCATATGTTTTATATCGGTACAGTAAAAAGAAAATAACAAATCTTTCCAGTTTTGGTATGATATACGATTTAGAACTTCATTTTCGCAAATGTAAATATAAAAAGAATGTTAAATACAGATGTAGAGCAAAATGTTTTTTCTTATTAACAAACTGAGTAAGAAGAAAATATTATGTATTTTTTGGATGTCTTAGTAAATTAAATTTCGATGTATGAATATAATTGAAGATGTATTTCACAACCTGCTGATATTATTATCATACCTACATCGATATACAATGGGCAGATAATCTAAAAGGAACAAAAAAAATATACATAATAATTTAAATTTATATAGCGCCAAAGTTTTTATGAACTTCCAATAATACTTTGGTAATTTACTGTTTATTTTTTTTATTTCCATGCATTAATAATAAATTTGCACTTATAATAAACTAGCTGTGCCCCGCGGTTTTACCCGATTGTTCCGCTCCTTCTGGTCTTTAACTCTTTAGCGTTATGAAATATTTTATTAACCCTAACTTCAAGCAAAATAGTTTTCTTCTAAGACAGTTCGCTCGTGAACTAAGTAGAATTTATTTGTTTCACTTTATTAACTTTCCCTCCTGTCTAGGACTCGCGCTTGACCAATTTTCCAATGACTCTAATTTATTTACTTTAAGTGACTTTTCTAAAAAAAGAAGCAGGAGGCTATAAATTCTCAGCCTCTTATTGTTATTTTCACATAATTGTTCAATTGATCCGCGATTTCTCAATCGGTTATTTTATTTTATTTCTTGTTAACTATTAAAATTATAGCATCATCCTCTATTACATAAAGAGATGACTGTGCAAAATCTTAAAATTACTTATTATGTTTTTAATATATAAAAAATAATCCCTGCTGCCCTCGGTTACCCGTTACGGGTAACCGGTTAACCCGTAACCCGTTACGGGTTAAACTCAAACTCAAACATTCATTTATTCAATTAGACTACTATTTAGTAGCACTTTCGAATCGTCATTACATAAGTATTTTTTTTAACATTTACCACCGATTCGGAAAGCAGTATCTATGGAGAAGAATCGGCAAGAAACTCCATAGTTGCTCTTTTAAAATCATGTCAATATTACATAATATGTAACTAATATAATTCTTATTGTGATGTGTTCGTTATTATCTGGGGAAGGATCTTATTACTCCAGAATTAATTTCCGCCTAAAATTAAGAAAATGCGGAAACATAACGGCCATAAACTTCAGGGGTTTGACAATTTTCGCGAAGACAGGACAATGTCTGCGGGGTCAGCTAGTGAAAGAGAAAGCATGAAATTCGTAATTTTACTTTGAAATTCATCAGTCACCTCATGGACCATGTTTAGTAAAATTAACATTCAGCCCCCGTACCATGAGGTCTTGAAGCATTATTATTTCCAGAGTGGAAAATGATATTATAGAAAGCAGAAAAAAAAGATTTATTTTAATGACAATCCACACAGGAAAAAAAGAAAATAATAAAATTAAAATAATATTTGTAGTGTAAAGAAAACAGAAAAGATTCAAGATAACTGTAAGCTGTATGCCATTGTAGTAGTAATTGCACAGAACTATAGTAATTGTACACATTTTGTTGGGTTGCGATCTGTTCGCGAAATTGATGTAGCGCCTATGGACCCGGCAAGATCGTGGCCTGTAATGTGTATTTAATTTAAATAAATAATTTTTTAAATTAATATAGCTCGTCTAGCGCCATCCCATTCCCACAGTGTAGACATCATGGTAACCTCACTGAGACACTCTGCAAAGCGCCATCCATTGTTATACTTTGAGATTTAGAACATGTTGTATGCTCTATTCGTAAGATTGCTTCTGTGTGAAGCTTTTAAAGCTTTTTATCGTTTTTCAATTTGTGCGTGTGTGTGTGCGTGTGTGCGTATGTAAACATTGTGACGTCACTCTAATGTTACGAGGAGGAAACGAGGCGGTCAGTGAAAGTGGACGTGCTTCATTGCTCGCTAGTGATGGGATGAGTCGATATATCGATATCGATACTTAGTGCGAAAACGTGGAACTTATATCTATACTGAATAATTATTATGTGATTTAAAAATCCATATTATAATACGTAGTTTTGATCATATTATATGTACCTAATTGTAAAGTTACTTGGCTAAAGAACATTCTTTAAAATAGTTAGTGATAACTGATAAGTAAATATGTAAGAGCATTCAAAAAATATTAAATAATACAATTTTTGACGATATCTTACTTTATTTTATCTTTATGTACTAAATTTAACATAAATAACATCGTTTATATGTATATAAATATAAGCGTCGCTTTGTTCAACTGTCTCGAATTAAATTGAAATAAAACATTGAGCTTAAAACTAATTTTTTGAATGCATTATATCTATGTATAATTCAGTTTGTCTCTTCAAAAAAATGTATTTAAAAAGTAGCATCGAAACATCGACAACATTTCATAAACTGCGCACACCCCTAGCCGACCGGTTAGTAAGTAGGCAAGTTACGTCACTACGAGCCATCGCGACCATTCATCCTTATTTCGGTAGAAATTATTTGGATCACACATGACGAAACTGACCTAGTGTTGCCACACGTGCTTGTTTCGCTTTGACAATATGGCGGCTAGGGGTGCTACAGGGTTGCCAGTTAGTGAAAAGAGTTTGTTTCATTGGACGCGCATATCTTATACTGTACAAACTGAAACAAATATCATATTTTGTAGAGGAAAGCCCCTATGTAAAATATAACATCACGTTATGACTTAGCGTTTATAATAGGATATTAATCTTCCTTTTTGCTTTCAGGATTGTTATGTGTCTTGACATTCTCTACCCGAGTATTTTGGAGATATCAATCGATCGCAGAAAATCACTTGCAAACTAACGAACTTGTTAGATTCACAATGTCTGACATTAATTGGCGTAAAATATTTTTCAGCAAACGTAAAGAGAGAGCAAACTATGTTAACAGTTTTTTTCGCATAGCCGGTAGAAACATCATAGAATGATTTTATTTATGCAATTGCTATGAAAATAAAAGAAAAAATATAAGAGAAATTGCAACCAGTAATAAACATTATAATAACATTTTAAATCATAAGAAATCATATAAAATACGATTAGTTTAACTTGAGCATAAAATGATATCTGGAAATCCCAAACTAAACTTTATGCAAAGCTTTAACTTATTACGTAAGTTGATAAAGTGCTCTCGTTCTCACTTATAGACATATTACAAGCTACGTAAATATACGACATTATTTCCAAATAAATCATATTTTTATAGTAAACTAGCGGTCCGCCCCGGCTTCGCCCGTGGTACATATTAACGTTTTCTCTACATAAGAACCATCCTCGTACTTCAAGGAATATAATAAAAAAAGAATTATCGAAATCGGTTCAGCCGTTCTCGAGTTATGGAATTACAACGAAAAGTGGCATTGATTTTTATATATTAGATTACAAGCTACGTAAATATACGACATTATTTCCAAATAAATCATATTTTTATAGTAAACTAGCGGTCCGCCCCGGCTTCGCCCGTGGTACATATTAACGTTTTCTCTACATAAGAACCATCCTCGTACTTCAAGGAATATAATAAAAAAAGAATTATCGAAATCGGTTCAGCCGTTCTCGAGTTATGGAATTACAACGAAAAGTGGCATTGATTTTTATATATTAGATGATAAATCCACAAAGGCTTGATTTTTATATAATTGATATGAATGGCCCGGTCAGAAAAGACATTCAAACATGGTACCTAAATAGGTCGTAAAATTCCGTCTGTAACAATTTTCAGACTAATGGGAAAATATGAAAAGACCATCAATCTATTATTTTTGTATTTTTCTTTCAGTCTCGCTAGCTTGCACCAATATTTTGGTTAAAACTCAAAATTCAGAATGGCACTATATGTAAAGAAAAAGACTTCAACGTCTATTTTTTCTATGTAGTTTCACATGAATTACAAAATATTTAAACATTTCACAAAAATTGTGGTAGAATCATAAATGGCTAAAAATGTTCTATGAAACCTAAAACATGACTTGCATTTTTATCTCCATTGAAGATATTATTACAAGACCTACTTACATCGCATTATATTTTGTTCGTGACAAAATATATTGTTTGTTTAACACGAAGACATTATGTGCAATATTTCGACATTATAGGCAGTTTATATTTTTTATTTTTGTTTGTTTATGATTATTTTACGCTGAAACTAAGCTACGTGACCCTTACCGCCGAAATTGATTTTGTTTTCAATTCGATTAGAATTTTTAGTAAACCTCCATCTTGAATTTTTGCAACAAATTCGAGTTTTATATCCAGATCAAATGATAATATAATCGATTTGGATTGAAATTTCGATCGACATTAATTTAATTTTGAATCGCACCACGATGCAGATGGTGCGCTGTCGGCAGTAGCCAGTAAGTACGAATGGATTTGATGATGTACGTACTTGGCAGATACGCAGCTAAGAGCTTATGTACCAGAATAACGCATAAAATTTAGGTAATAGCTATATAGATTTTTGAGAAGATATTTCATAAGAAATTGGCAATGTAGAGCATCAAATAAAAATACATATTATACATCTTTCAACTTGATATCCTGTACCTAATAATTCAAGTTTGAATTTATGTTCTAAACTCTCGTTTTCTCTCCATAAGGACCATCTTCGTACTTCAAGGCATATTTTAAAAAAAGAATTAACGAAATGGGTTCAGCCGTTCTCAAATTTTAGCATCACATTAGGCGATTCATTTTTATTATAATATAGAGATTGTATAGATTTCAGATGACGTCCGTTACCATCTTTGTGCTGTGGCCTGTCAAAATCCAGCCTACCATACAGGGCATACGATTAACTGCAAACAACTGGTAACTATTGTTATCCAAGAACACACGTAACAATAATCAATATTACAAGCTCGTAACAGTCTCCTAATATGTAACAATTAAGTTGTATATCATTTCAATTGATGTTTAACTGTTTGTTTATTACTAATACTTATATAATTATATACATAGTATATAATTATATACACGAGGTGAGGGGGTTTACTGATTCACACAAAACTTTTGAAATTTAGTATCTCTTCATGATAGAGATTAGAATTCAAAAAAGTTGAGAGAAATTGAAAATCAATTTCATAATGTTGCTTAAAAACTACAAAACAATTCCTTGGCATCATTAGATATTATTATTATGTAAGAAACTAGAAAAGTTAAATTAAAATAATACGAAAAGAATATCCTACTAATATTATAAATGCGAAAGTTTGTGAGGATAGATTTATGTGTATGTATGTAGGTACTATGTTTGTTAATCTTTCACGCAAATACTACTGAATCGATTACAATGAAATTTAGCACACATATAGAGAGTAACTTGGATAAACACATAGGATAGGTTTTTTTCCGGAAATCCCACGGGAACGGCAACTATGCGGGATTTTCTTTGAAAACGCGGGCGAAGCCGCGGGCGCATAGCTAGTAAAGTAATATGTAAAAATAAGTCTAGAGTAAACAAAACCATTTGGTTTTAGTTTGAGTTTGGAAAAACATATCTCTATCATCTCTATGATATATTTTTATGTGTTATGTGAATCTTACAGTAAAGCGAGGATCTAAATCTATATTATAGATTGTGGCTACAAAACCATCTTGACAATATAATTGCTACTGCCCACTGCTGGGACTCGCACGTGTGGTTCGCGCACATAGCTAGATTTTCCTCCACCTTCATGTGAGATACATCGAAAAGTCAACTTTGTGCTCGCTTGTCTCCATGATGTCTTAAAGCAATATTATTTCCTATGGAAATATGACAGCGCTCTAGTGTGGCTCTAGAGCCATCATTTTACCACAATTCATGTCTAATTGTGAATAATTTTATAAATATGCATGCAATTTGTTTTCGCATGTTCGTATTAAATAATACAAACCTTAACATGATTAATTGTTAAGCCATTTTATTAAATGGATATAATTTAAATCTATAAAACTTAAATGCGTCGAATAATTCAGTATAATAATCATTTAACACTGATTCTGGCTAATTACAGAACATTTATCTTTTTATATCTGTTGTTATATAAAGCTGTAATTAACAACGTTAAATATAATTTAAATATGGTTTTATTGTTCGATGATGATATTATGCCAATATTATTTTAAGTGTTATTTTACACGTATTTGTTACAACGCGTAATTATGTTAGACCTATCTGTTAATTATTACGTTTATACTTAAAAGGAAAAATAAGTAAGTCTATTATTTACAGATTTAGAGTAAATATTTGTAAAAGTTGCAGAAAGCTTTTTTGTCAGCTGCAAAAGTTACTTTCCGAAAACTTATTGCAGGTAGATATAGCGCCTATTTCTTGTGTGTATTTCTTTATAAATAAATGAATTAATGTATTGTGTTTTGATTCTTTTTGTTCCTTATAATATCTAAATTAAAATAGAAAAAAAAAACAGCGTGTTATTATATACATATTAGGTATTTAAGCCATCTATAAGTTGCGAGGGATGTGGGAGAAATTGAAAATATATCGATTCCAAAATAGCAATAGCAAAATCAAGTATTTCTATAATAGCTCATGTGTAATTCTGATGTATAACCTATAAAGTTTCATCCAAATCCGTTCAGTACTTTTTGAGCCAATCCGTTACAAACGACGACATTAGTACCAAATGATAGCGCAAGTTAGGTAAAATGTAGCACAGTATAATACGGGGTAGTGGTACGGGTAACGGGGTAAAGCACACACAAAACCAGACTATTTATTGTATTATTATGATCCCTTTCGCATTTATAATTATTATTGGTAATCAAAAGTGTGCTGTTTGTCGCTCTATCACATCGCGCGTCGCAACGGTACGGTCTTCATGGTATGTTTTTGTTCCTGGATAGGAACAAAAACATACCAGGATTATAGTCTGGAGGATGAAGAGACAGATAGACTACTAAGTATTGTAATATTCCTCTATAAACGCGCAAACTGCATGCGGAAGTCTAAAGTAAATAAATTTTCAAGTCTAAGTGTGATGCTCAAAATTGAGATTTTTCCTTATTTTTTTAGGATTTTCCTTATTATGATACAAATGTAACCCCGGACATGGTAACGCTGCGGACGTCCGAGCTGTAACGTTACGGCACGTCACGGCACGTCACGGTGCGTTGTGGACACGTGGGCGACGGGTGGAACGGGAACGGCGCGTTTTGTGAAGATATTGTAACTGATTGTAAATTGTAGTGTATTTTTTTAAATATATTTTCTAAATTGTATTTAGTACTATTAAATTATCAAATATATAATATGGGTTTCATTTGCTAAACTCTTATGTGTAGGTACATGGCATTGAATATCTATAATATTAAATTTTATAGTTTTAACTTTATGAATGCACGTTTACAAAGTACATACTTTGACGAAAGACTTAATATTACAAACGATGTTCATTACATAGATAAACACACATAGATCATAAATCCACTTTTTCACCTTATATTTATTCTTATATTTCTATCAATTTTTATGTTCTTCATAATTTAAAAATAAAGCTTATCGTAACCTACTTAATATGTTTGCATATAGAACAAATTCCCTACATATAGTATGTACTATAAACTAGACTATAAAAACTAGAGCTATGTGATACTAGGTATAATAAGCTATGCGATGTTATAAGCACTATAAGTGTATAAAAATCATTTTTTAAGAGCTCACTACACTCTTCATCTCTTCTACCATTACCTATTTCAAGGTTTAGTTTTTGCAATTTACTCATATCTGTTGAATTGAATAGGAAAATAAATTAATGTTCATTTGAATCCGAACAGCATACTACGCAAATACATAGTGTACCGTGCGTATACATATAATATTTTACTTGTGATTGGCCCAGTGCCCTAAACCAGACCGATAGTTACCAAGACTAGAAGCCTACAAGACTCTACCTACATTATCTCTATAAAAAATCAATTAGAACTTATAATTTCCATTACAAAAACACACAGTTTTTCTCAGCGCATCCGCTCACAACATCCGCCCGTGTGTTTCCACATTATTACCGAAGCAATTACGTGATCAGCGTGCGTTAGTGAAAGCTGTGTGTCGGCGCGCGCCGAACGCCTCGCTGCAAAATGGTTTCATTGTATTTTTGAATTTAATAATTTTTTAAACGTCGCGTGTGCGCTTGATTCGTTTCCCAGTATTTTCTGTAAGTATTGTATATGTGTGTAATTTTACGTGTAAAATTAATTTAAGTTGGTTAATGTGATTTTTTAATTGAAATAAAATAATGGATTAATTTCGGTAAAATAAGGTCACGTAAAATTGTTTTAAAAGTGTTAAATTGACAGTTAAAATCTGGTAATCATAGTATAATTTATAATAAAATTACGTATTAGCAGTTAAGTTATAACTAATTTACAGTAGCTAACTATATTATCCATACGAGAGTTCTGTAATTAATTTAAACCTAAATAAATTTACATATAATATACCTACGTTATATTACAAAATAATAATGTTTTGTTACATATTTTCATAATAATATAATAATTGTAGAGACTCTCAACTCTTCAATAAAACTTTTGATAAAAGTTCCCAAAGGAAATTATCGAAATGCCAACATCAAATAAAATAACGCTACATAATGATATATGTGTGAGAGAAATTCATTAATATTATATCCTTACAAAGCTCCGGCATTTAAAGGATGAAGTTTAATATATATTTGTGAAAATTTCACGGTTTCAGAAAAAGCTTCCCACTATATCTTTTAAAAACGCATTACGCAGAACTATCATATTATTATTTTTTAGTATAATATAAAAATTAAAATAATATAGCTAACTACTATGTTTTACCACCCAGAATAATTGTAAAACATAAAATGGACAAATAAATTTATTTCATTTCATTTCATATTCATTTCATTTTAGAAGTCACGAACATTTAAAAATTCAATAATTCAAGTCTTTGGCTCTTTATAAGATTGAGCTTAGGTGAAACTTTTGGCTTAACTTTTTAGTAGCTCTTACTCATGAATTTCAAAATAGATTCACAGTCGCAAAAAACATTTCTAACAAAACGTATAGTAACATTTATATACTTAATTACATTAATTTTAATATTTTGTGGTTAATCGCAAAAATATTATTTCAGCTTGACCTTTTCCTTTCAATTGTATTAAGTAGTAACATAATAATATTAGATGACGTTTGCATCAACAAATTTTACACAAATAAACTTGTTTTCTTCCCCGGTTTTCTCCCATTATCACAAATTACATATACATAAATAGAAATAGCTTATGTTCAAACTATATGTATATATGTGTAAGAAACAGCTCGCTTATGGAAGGATATACATACAAACAAACACTTTCATGTTCTTTCGTCAGGATTCATTATTAACATTGTTATGTAAAATTTCCATAAAAATGGAAAAATTAAGATTATAAATTTATAAAGAATAGATAAAAATAAATAACGGTTTGGCGCAAAAGGAGTAAAGTACGAGTCCCGTCTCATGAACGATTTTTTTTAGCATTTGAATTCCATAAAAATAAATATATCAAATACAAAATTACGATTGTATTGAAAACTTCTACTGCTCTACATATTCTAATTGGAATTCTTGCACTTACTTAATTTTGTTATCAACAATTTCCAATAATACCAACGAAATTTATCAAAGGTTAAAGAATTCTATTATATAATTCATATAAATAATTAAAGTATAATTAATAATTTATTTAGATATGCTTATAAACAAGGGTCATAATTTCCAACATGCGTGCAACATTGAATACGCAACACACGGACACGATTGAAGTTTTTTTACTATTTATTACATTTATCGTGAACTACCAGTATAGTATTATTAATAGTATTGTATTATATTATCTGTCATGTGGTAGAGATTAAAAGATAGAAACGAAAACAAGTTCTAGATTTATTATTTTGAAATTCCTTGGAGCGTTGAAAGCTCGTTGAAGGCATGAAAGTTTATCTAAAGTGATTCTTACGCATGGATCTGTGTGCTTATTATATAGGTATCCGATAAATAGAAGATTTATCGAAATCGGTCCAGCCGTTCAGTTCGTAAAATAGAAACTCATTATTATTTATAGAGAAGATTTAAAATGTATGTGTGGTTAATAAATAATAGCCAAACCCTATAATATACAAAGTTTGGCTTTAACCTCTCTTAATCAATAACTGCATCTCTAACTATAGAGTAGTAGACTAGGTATGGAGTGAAGTTTTCACTACAGGCTCAAAACATTTACACAGTTTTGGTATTACAAATGTATGACATACACTATGCTACTATACGTACTATATTCATCAGGGAATAGGATCGATATAAGTATGTAGTACCAAGAAATCTATATTTTTGAAAGACAGTTGTTTTAGTTAGATACTATAATTTTACTTACTCAAGAACTGCTGAACAGATTTTAATAATTTTTGGGATAAAAAAAATAGGATTAGGAAGGTTAGAGTAAAAATGAAAGGCGATATATCAGTTAAGAACAATTTTATTGGAATAAACGTAAGTTTAAGGTAAATATTACGATATGTTCGTTTTGCAGATCATAATATTGTGGAAGCAGTCTCGCACCGGCCGATTACAATAAAACAACTACCTGGAACATAAACAACGACAACATGGATCTCTTAGAGTAAGTATTTCATTTTACTAATAATTAACGATCTATAACTATGTCATATAATTGATATTGAGTTCTTAAATCTTAGGAAATATACAGGAAATATACTATTGGTATACCTTCTAAGCGCGAAAGGACTTGTAGTTTTGCATATTATACTGATCACGTAAAAAATACTTAAACAACAAAATTGCGTTGCGTTTGCATATACCGCTTCTCTAATGTGAGCATTTTGTCTATGAAAAAATAATCTTAAACGATAGCTCACGTGCTGGTGGCAAAGTTGGGCGGGTTGTTATGGGTATACATATAGAGTTTGAAGAATTCATCTATTTGACAAAAAAACGCGTCTGGAATTTTATAAGTATTTTTTACGTGCTCAGCGTATGCAAGACTATAACGTCCTTTGAGCTTAATATACCAACAGTGGGACACCCTGTAGAACCATAGAACAACGTTTTACTGTGGAGAGACTGCATTATGAATACGCCATATAGGCTTACAGATAGTTATAATAGTTTCTATTAGAGATGCGCCGAATAGTGGTTTCACCGAATAACCGAATACCGAATACTATTCGGTTAGAACCTTACCGAACCGAATATTCGGCCGAATTATTCGGTTCAATGTTTTGACGTGTTTTGATGCGTAAACCGGTTCTAATGGGTCGCAAGTAGCTGCCGGCTCGGTGGCAAGCGAGCCTTACCTCACCGCCCGCCACCCGCGTATATCGCCCGCGCACTCCGTGCCGTCTCAGTTGTGTTGAAACTTCGCACAAAATATTAAAATTTTTAAATTGTTTAAAAATTTTATATTTTTACTTTAAGTTAGTGTTTGCAATATGAGCGGACGTAATGTCATTTTCTATTGGGACTAAAAGCATTGTCTTCAGACTTCAGGATTTAAAGTATTATAAATATTAAATACTGACTAAGTTCTAATAATAAACATGATTAAATTATGTTGATGTAAATTTACAAAATAAACGTTGGTTTGAAATGTAATGATCGTTTTATTTTATACAGGGTGTAATCGTTAAGTGTGCACACTGCACAGTCGATTATTCCATAACTATTACAGATATCAAAAAACTTTTAAATACGATGGTACAGTGGAATACAATGGTATTCCAAATCGAGGATGTCGTCTCGAACATTGTATGGTAGGTACAATGTATGGGAGCGTTTCATGTAACATTTTCTCGTTTTATTTAAAAAAAAATATTATTGTCATTTTACTCATTAGGTATAGTACTTTCAATATCAGTTTAAGGTTTTTTGATATCTGTTATAGTTACGGAACAATCTCCTGTGCACACTTAACGATTACACCCTGTATACCTTAGGTTCAAACATTATTCATAGGATTTCTTTGACTTGTGTATAGTATGACATAAATCATTCATAATATGAAGTTATTTATTTAGTTCTATAGCCAAGAAAGTAGAAATACTCATACCGAATATATTCGGCACCTAAACCGAATAATTCGGCCGAATACGAATAGTGAAAATGATGCCGAATATGCCGAATACCGAATATGTATTCGGTATTCGGCGCATCCCTAGTTTCTATAGATATCATGATAGATTAGTACAATACTTCAAGGTAGTTTTTATAATATATTTTATTAAACCATTTCTTAAATAAATAATAGTAGAATGAATTTTGTAGAATTCGTAAGGACTAAAAAAGTCCTGCAAAACTAGTCTCTACTGTGTTTCTTTTTCTTGTATTTTTAAAGCTTTACAATAAGTAAGCAATATAAATATAATAATGAGTAGGGAATAGAGATAGGCTTCTATTTTTACGCTTTCAGTTTAGTTAAAATTAAATGTAAACTTATAGTAGAGTAGCTCATGTAGTTTTAACTAGAAAGTTTTCCGGTAAAAATGGGTGATGTTATATAGTGTCTGGCATGGAACTTTTCTACAATATTTTTCAATATGACTGCGCGAGCGGAAGAGATAAGTGATTGCAAAGTGAATTTCAGAAAGCTTTTTCGCATTAAAAATCTTTAAAATCACGAGTTTTCTCCATTTTCACAATTCACAATTAACTTCCAGAAAACTGTCTACGTATTTTTTTTTAACTAAGTGGATGTACCTACTGTTAGTACAAGAGTCTAACGGTGAATCATGCAAGTACATATTGCATTATAGTTGAAACTTGCGGCCTATTTTTATAGGCAACCCTTCGCTTATTATCAATAATTGGATGCCTACTTACCAAGATACATAGGCACATATCAACAATAATTTTGTTACTTAAAATTTAATCAAAGATAACAATCGAATACCAATGCTAAACTTACATATATACGAAAGTTTGTATAATTATTTGTTTAACTAAATTACGCCAAAATTACTGAACGGATTTAGATGAAATTAGTCCAATGTTGGTATGTCATAGATATAAAATGTAAAGCTAAGTAAAATAAAGGTTATTTTCAAGCACTGCAATTTAGCGATAGAAATTATTTATTGAATATCGTTATAATATTATGCTCTATTAGATAAAGAGCGCCAATAAACACTTAACATAACAGTCGATATTTCTTAACATATAGTAATAACTGAACTTATACAAACTTCGTAATCGCCAAGTTGCGCAAATTGCTTTTACTTGTTATTTATAACGGAACGTCGCGGATTTACCAATAAATTACAAATAATTATTCAAGTGAAAACTTACTGAATCGAATACCTAGTTTCCTATCATCCTACCTAGATAACGATATGAACCAGGTATATTATTCATGTAAGAATAATAAATTTCATGTAAGACGTGCCCCACGGTTTCACTTGTGAACAAAATTTAGCCGCTGATTTTAGTAAAAAAGAGCATTTCTTGACATGCTTTTCCTTATTAACATTCAAAATTTTATGATGATCGGGAAATTATTTGAGGCACTAAGAGTATTTTAAATTATTATACACATACAAAGACTTGCGCATTTCAAATTTTTATATAAATTACACTAAACTTGTGTAGTTTTATGATATGTTAAAGTAACTAGTAACTATCTACTTCTACTAAAGTCTAAACAAATACATAGGTACCTACAAAAATATAAATACTATGTTAAGTTCATTGATTATTTCATTACGTAGTTAATTCACATATCAATTAAAACCTTATGTAATTTATTGTCCGACTTACAAGTTAGGTAGGTACATTATACATATTCACTAAAAAGTTAATTCTACTTCTACCTGTAAAATGGACATAAATAACAAGACGCACAATCAAGCTCAAAAGTTGTCCGGAGCAAAACTCTGTTTACGCGTATATTAGGCAGAGTTTTCTAATGCGCAACAATTTGAACATTACAGCTACGAAATAAGGTGTGAATTTAAATGTTGGTTAAAAAATTTCAATTCACCTTCGCACATTTTTTAACGACAGGGGATTTTGAGTCTAATTGTTTATACTACATTAATACTGCTAACAACCAAATCCCTTAGCAAAACTATCGAAATGGACAACGGCAACGACCCAAGCATACCGGATCTCAACCAGGAAGTGGTGGAAGCGGAGGGCATAGCGGACTTCTTCGCCAACAGCGTGGTGTTCGTGACCGGCGGCACCGGCTTCGTGGGCAAGGCGCTGCTGGAGAAGCTGCTGCGGAGCTGCCCCGGGATAGACACCATCTACGTGCTCATGCGGCCCAAGAGGGGGCTCTCCGTCGAACAGAGATATAAGGAGCTGCTCAAGAATCAGGTATAGTATGAAAGAAAGTACATATTAATTACCTAAAAAAAAAATTGAATAGAAATATTATTTTATGATGCAAACGGAAGAAGCGTTATGCACGAAACATGTTTGAAACTGTGTAGATTTTTAGGATTGTTCGGTTACTAATGTTCGTCTATTCGTGTTTTTTATAATATGAAACTTAAAAGTTAGAACAGAGTTTGAATAAAATGTTCTCTAGCAAGACTCTCTCTTTCATGAATCTTAAAATTAATTACATACTTAGTTCTTTTGATTTAAATAACTCATTATTGTGTTATAATAATTCTTCTATTCTTTATATTTTTTATTACATTTATTTATAATTAGAAAGTACTATGTCTTCTGCCACATTATTATAAGGATGATAAGCCATAGACTACACTCGATGCTGTATAAATATTACCATTTGCCATATGACTATGACAGATGTAGGTACGTTAAACATAGGTCAGTTCTCCTGTAAGCAGACAGCTTCTAGAAGGTTCTGTGTGCGTGCAGGTGTTCGACCTTGTCCGCGCGCGCTGGCCCGAGCGGCTGGCCAAGCTGCAGCCGGTGGCGGGCGACGTGGCCGCGCCGGGGCTGGGCGTGGCGGCCGACCAGCTGCCGCTGCTGCGCCGCGTGCACGCCGTGTTCCACTCCGCCGCCACCGTGCGCTTCACCGAGTCGCTGCCCGTGGCCACCGCGCTCAACGTGCAGGGCACCGCCACCCTGCTGCAGCTGGCCAAGGACATGCCCCTGCTCAAGGTCAGATATACGCCCCTACTCGCGATCACAGGAATTTTCTAGCACTAGGTACAGTCTCTCTGTTATGCAGTTATGACCTTTTTGAATGTGACTATTACGCTCTACTTGCATTGTTTATTCAACTGACAACGGCTTCATTATAAGCTTTGCTAAGCTTCACGATAAAACTGTTCTAACGCTTGATATTCTCGTAATGTGATAAAATACATAATGTTTTAAATACACTCAAATGAACTACACCTCGAAATTACAGCAATTAAAAATCTTAAGTTAACTTTGACGATGGACAATATATGTGTGAATGAGTGTGTGAATGAGTGAGGTGTCAACAGCAAAGTTAACATCAGCTGTTAGATTTTAAATTATTATAAAATTATTTAAAACGAATTGTATAGTGCTTAAATAGAAAATATTAGTAATTATTAACCATTACATTGTTGTACAAGTGAAAATTATTGTGAAACACACCTATGGGATCTACGCAACGTTTTGTATAACGCGGAGGTCAACGTGTCAACGGTTATCCAAATTCAAACATCTTCCATAAACCAGGGGAGTACTAGTTTTTTAATTTCATATTTAATTATAAACAACACCTACATTCATTTGTTATACCAACACCGCTCATATTTAATGAGCTACGTCACAATAAATACATTGGCACAAAAGTTACCGTCTCACTTTGCTTGACAAGTTGGAAGCAATTTAGAAGACAAAAACTTATCGCCCCAGACAATATTATTCTTTACTCTTACTACATCATACCGATAAACACTTATCAACATTTAGTACCTACTATCATAATAGTATCCAAATATAATTATCTCATACATTTTCTTTCATCCGTTTCAGCAACTAAAAAATACAACATGCTGACCCGCAAGGCAGTAGCTAAGGACATGGAGAATAAATTAAAAGCTACACTCCATGATTTGAAAGTTTCACAATCTTTATGTGAAAAACTCATACAAGAGCGGGATGAAAGTGAATTAGAAATTCAAGAAATAATTAAAAAGAACTCTCTTCTAAAAGCCGAGCTGGCTGAACTACACATGAAATACATTTGTAGTGAAGACAAGTGCAAAGCCCTCCAAGACGTTGTGGACAGCTTCCAGCAGTGCTCTAGTGACCATGAGATAGCTCTTAGCCGTATCGCTGAGTTGGAATGTAGCTTAATGGAAGTGCAAGAGGACAATCCCAAGCGGCAATGCAACACACCAAGTAGTCTTCATGATGAATTAGTTGAATGTGGACAGTTAAGTGGCTCTGTAAACTTTAAAAAAATCAATTTCTCTTCACATAAGAAGTTGAAAAAATACCTTAGATTAAGTAAGTTTATCAAGCGTACCCAATCAATAGTTAGGAAGAGTTCTTTAAAAAATGTAATTCAATTAGAGAAAGACAAGAAAAACCTGGTTCAAGAGTTAGACAAATATCATAGGGATCTAGAATATTATAAAATCTTGTATGATGTAGAAACAAATGAATTAAAGGAGAAGATAGACTCTTTAAGTCATATGTTAAATGATGTCAACCAGAAATATTCTGCTGCTCAAATACAAATAAACGAGCATATACAACAGGCAGATGACTTAATTAAATTGAGTACTGAAAATATGGATCGCTTTGAGTCGCTGACCAATAATTATGTATGTCAGTGTTCAAAAAGTAACAATGAGCAAATGTCGTCCCATAAGCTTGACTGCACAGACATACATAGTGTAAAACCTGTGACAACAATTTCAACTAGTAAAACTAAACACCTTTCTGAGCAGGAAATTATTGTGTTGTCAGATAATATTGGTCAGGGTTTTGGCGCTATGCTCAACAATTTAGGGCTTAAAGTCACTAATATTTGCACTCCTAACAGTTCATTTAATTATATAATCAAATCACTTGACCATTTCAGTTTTAATAAGAATAATATTGTAATTATACTTTATGGAGATAGTTTAAATGTAAAAAATAAGGATATTGATGTAGGATTTCAAAAAATGTTGGAAATTAGTAGTAAGACTAAATGTAAATTTATGTTGTGTACATTGCCATACCTACCTGGTTTGACACAAGAACAAAATAGATTAATTCATAATATGAATTTAAAATTGTATAATGTAACAAATCATCATCGTGATGCATTTATTTACTTTGACATTAATTTGTGTATTAAATCTTTTACTTTGACAAAGAATACAGTGTATCTGCCATCTAGATATAAGCGAGAACTTGCTATGTTAATAGCATATAATATTAACCAGTCTGGTACATGTTCGGTATCAGACCCTGGATCTACTATAATTTTATGTAGTAGTAATTATATACACCAACCTAGTGTTGACAGAAAATCTAGCCCTAAGCTAGATTTAAACTAGTATATAAGACAACAGCTAAGCAGACTTTTTCTATTGTACATCAAAACATTCAAGGCTTGGCTAGCAAATTATTAGAAATAGAATTGTTTTTAAATCATAATAGTATTAAGGTTTTTTGTGTAACAGAACATTGGCTTAAACAATGTCAGTTGTTAATAAATATTGATAATTATAAATTAAAAAGTATATACTTCAGGACATATGCTATTCATGGAGGTTCTCTTATTTTTGTACATAATAGTGTAAAATGCAAAGAACGAACTGACATTGTTAGTCTTTCTGTAGAACGGACCATTGAACTGTCCTGTGTTGAACTGGAGCGTTACATTATTGTTTGCGTTTATAGACCCCCTTCCAGTGACTTTAATATGTTTGAGACAGTCATGGAAGAAATATTAAAGCGTTTAAGTAGGAGTAAAAAAAAAGTTATAGTATGTGGTGATTTTAATATTGATGTACTTTTACAAACACAAACGGCAACACGAATTGTTAATTTGTTTCAGTCATTTAACCTGTATAAACTTTTTAATGAACCCACACGAATTACACCTACTTCTGCAACCTGTATTGATAATATATACTGCGACTGCATCTGTTTAGAGAAAAATATTCTTAATACACTCACTTCGGATCACTGTGGCCAGAAAGTAGTTTTTGAATGGGATTGCTTACCTGAATTTAAAAGAACTAATGTTAGGCCTATAACTAAAAAAGGCATTAATAAATTTAGAGATAATATTAATAAAAACCTGCCCGTACTGAATGATCAATCCTGTCATAATAATCCTTGTGAAATGTTTAAAAATCTTTTTAATTTAGTTCATAGTGAATTTGAAAAAATATTTAAAGTTAAATCTTTAAATATTACCAAGGATTTACCATTTAGTAAATGGGCGACACCTAGCATACATAGGTGTAGGATTGTTCTTTATGAGTTATATGGTATGAAGCAATATAATAAAGATCCATCTTTTCTTAGTTATGTTAGAAATTACTCAAAAACTTTTAAAATTGTTTGTTTTACTGCGAAGCGTTTGTATATCAGGGATAAAATACGCGACTCGGATAATAAAGTTAAAACAGTTTGGTCTATTATTAATGGTGAAATGGGTAAAAGCAAATCAAGTAATACCATAAAACTTGTAAATAATGGCATGGTTATTGACAAAAATGCTGATGTTGCGCTTGCTTTTGAAGATTTCTTTAGTAGTGTCCCTGCTAGCATTACTAATAATTTAAATTCGTCTTCAATACTTGCAGAGACCTTTTTGAGGGACCATGTTGCGGGGTGCAGTACATTATTTGAATTGCGTCACGTAACTGCTAATGATATTGTTACAGCATTTAAGACACTTAATTTAAAAAATACTTGTGATCTTTGGGGAATGTCCGTAAATTTAGTTAATAATATAATAGAAAATATTGCAAACAATTTAGCTTTCATATTTAATAGGTGTTGTGACTATGGTACATTTCCTAATTTACTAAAGTTTAGTAAAGTTATACCTCTATTTAAAAAAGGTGATCAAGAAGACTGTAACAACTATAGACCTATCTCGATTTTACCAACATTAAGTAAAGTTTTTGAAAAGTTAATATTAAACCAATTGACTAGTCACTTTGTTTCTAATAATTTGCTGCACACCAAACAGTTTGGTTTCACAAAGGGGCGCTCAACCACAGATGCTGGAGTTGCACTACTAACACATATATATAAGGCATGGGAAAACTCAAAAAATGCTTTGGGGATATTTTGTGACCTCTCCAAGGCATTTGACTGCGTTGAACATTGTACTTTATTGCGTAAACTTAATCACTATGGGATTAAAGGACAAGCTCAGAACCTCATAGCCTCATACCTTCATGATAGGATACAAACTGTAGTTGTTAATGGAGAACGTTCTAGCGGTGCGTCAATTAACATTGGTGTTCCACAAGGATCTATTTTAGGACCCTTCTTGTTCTTGGTATATATCAATGATCTACCTTATTATTTACAGGATAGGTGTGAAATAGTTCTGTTTGCAGATGATACCTCATTAATATTCAATGTGGATAGGCATGACCCAAATGTTGACGAAGTGAACAGTACTCTTTTACACATATCCGACTGGTTTACTGCTAATAATTTATTATTAAATGCCAAAAAAACAACTTGTGTTGAATTTTTACTACCTAACGTTAAAAAGTTGAGCAGAAATATTACCTTGAACGGGGAGGTATTACACCCTACAGAATCGACTGTATTTCTTGGGTTAACATTGGACGAGAAACTACAGTGGGGAGCCCATGTCAACACCGCTGCAGGTAAGCTCAGTTCAGCAGCATATGCAGTCCGAAAGGTAAGGCATCTCACCGATGAAGATACAGCTAGATTGGTTTATTTCAGCTACTTTCATAGTATTATGTCCTATGGAATTCTACTATGGGGCAGGGCAGCAGATATAGAAACTATATTTATCTTACAGAAAAGAGCCATTCGCTCTATATATAATTTACGTGCTCGGGACTCACTAAGAGATCTCTTTAAGAATACTGGTATACTTACTCTACCATCACAGTATATATTTAATAATATTTTGCATGTACACAAAAACGCCGACTTACACACAAGAGTAGGAGATAGACACTGTTATGGCACAAGGAACAGAAATAGAATTGAAATGCCATTTTTCCGATTAGCTAAAGTTAAAAATTCATTTATGGGTCAAGGTATACGCTTTTACAATAGAATTCCTCATAATATTAGAGAGTTTAGTAGTTCTAAATTTAAAACTTATATAAAAAATGTACTAGTTCAGAGAGCGTACTACAGTATTCAGGAATATATGGACGATAAAAACCCATGGAGGGTTGTCGCGTAAAAACCACAGGACAGTTCTTTGTATATTATGATATATTATGTATTTAGATATAAGTTACATATTATGTAATATCGACATGATTTTAAAAGAGCAACTATGGAGTTTCTTGCCGATTCTTCTCCATAGATCACTGCTTTCCGAATCGGTGGTAAATGTTAAATAATTATGTAATGACGATTCGAAAGTGCTACTAAATAGTAGTCTAATTGAATAAATGAATGTTTGAGTTTGAGTTTGAGTTTGAATTACAAAATTATTTCAGTTAACCAATTAAATTACATATTTGTGTCGAAATTAGCATGGATGTTAATAAAATATTGTATAGCAACTTAACATTCAAACAATAGGATATTATTGCAAAAACATTAAGTTAACAATTTGTTCCGACATTTATTTATATTTATTCGTTGTCCTAAGACAATATGAGTTAATTTATTTATAAATAAATCAAACCGGACATAACTGATTACATAAGCACTATTAAAAACAAATAGAATACATTTTATATTCCTATTTACTCATGCACGAGATTATTGTCGTGTGTTTATCATGACCAAATTCCTCCAAAAAGGCTCGACCGATTTTCATGAAATTTTCTGTTTATTCGGTAGATTTATCCCTAACCAAAAACCTAACAGAGCAACGTTTGCGGGGTCCGATAGCTGTAGGAACAAGTTGTATTTTTAAATATAACTTATAAACTTAAAAATATGTAATTTACTTAACTTACGATTTCGGCACGAGACCGGCCAAATGATTAACAAATTTATCTTAATTATGTAAGAAACGTGAAGCAATACACAATATTTGCGTGACCCGAATGCTAAATCGATTATGTGTTGAGAAAACAAATTGTACCGAGCAAAGGTGAGATCGATTAGTGCCCGATAGCTGCAGTCTGTACTCTGTAGTGGGCAACTAGCTTAGTGTTCGTGTGAATCTTCCAATCATTAACAACAATTATGTATGCAACTCTCTTCAAGAGTCTGAATTTATTGCTCATGTTAATTAAGTATGGATTGTTTTATCGCGTCGTTACCTGAACCCTTATAGTAGACCTGTGCCTCGTAGTTGATACAAATTTTTACTGCGATAATGGTTAAAGTAGAAAAGAGCATTTTGGAGAGGGATTGTTGGTGATGAAAATAGCAATGCAAATGAATGCAAAAGAAATCTAATTGAATAAATGAATGTTTTATGTTTTGAAATGTTTTGAATAAAAAAAATTGTACGATTAAGTAATAGTACAGACAACCCAACCCCGAACACACTGTTTTCGTTATGTATTCAATATTTTTGAAAATTCAAAAAAATTACAACTCTGCCATTCTTTCCGGCATCCTGATCTCGATTTTCTATGGAATATCTCGAAAAAAAAATTTTTTTATCACAAAATTTCAATTTCTGATCTGCGACGAAATCGTCTCCATTTACCAAGTTATCAATTTATAACGTCCCTGTATACTTTATAAAGTTTCTGGTTGAGTTAAAGCTGTACTATCAACTATTCTGTGGTATAAGACTACTAATGGTGACGACGTGTGGTTGGCAGGCGCTGGTGCACGTGTCGACGGCGTACAGCAACGCGCCGCGCTCGCGCATCGAGGAGCGCGTGTACCCGCCGCCCTGCGAGCCCGACGCGCTGCTGCGCTGCGCCAAGCTGCTGCCCGCGCGCACCGTCGACCTCATCGCCGACTCGCTGCTCGTGAGCCTTACTTGTACCGTTGCAGCACTTGCTGAGCTGCTGCCCGCACGCATTATTTTATATTAAGAATACACCACTAGCGTCAGTTAATATCGTAAACGCTTAGCTTGCTAATATCTAGAATAAACTTGAGGACGAGATAAGAAAATCTGATATAGATCAAAATACTCTTGATGGCGAGGATACAACTGTCATGTGTTATTATTTAACACATGACAGTGCTTCCGCATGTGATTTAATCTCATCAAAATTCCTAAAACTAGCTGCGGTAGCAGTGGCTCCTATTATTTGTCATGGAGCGAACCTATACTTTCATTTAGGTGTTTTTCTTAAACCACTGAAACAATCGATCATTTTACTAATTTGCAAGGGCATAAACAAAAACTACAAACCGATTTCTGTTCTACCGTATATTATTTCAAGTCAGAGAAATAATATTAAGCGTCAGACTATTTACTTATCTTAATTTTGACATACTAGCAAATAATCAATATGGTTCTGTGGTTTTAAACCTGGAAGATGCACAGAGAATACCATAACCACTTTAAGCACACACATACAGTTGACAAATTAGATGCAAAAGACGAAATATGCCTGACCGTCTTTCTTGACCTTACAAAGGCATTTGACACCGTTACAGTTCATATGCTTGTAAATTAACTAGAAAAGATATGTGATAGAGGACCTTAATTAATATAATTTAAATACTACTTACAAAATCGCTTACAAATTTCGACAATACTACACTAAGATTACTGCTGGGGTTCATCAGAGGAGTGTTATGGGCCCCACTATCTTGTTGGTTTACATAAACAGCCTGTATTAACTAAAATTACATGATACAAAAATCGCTGATAACACCCTAGCAATGTTTTCTAACAAATTATGAGATGCCGTCCAACAAAAAGCTGAAGTTAGTTTACGAAAAATTGCAATGTGGTATCAATGCACAGGTGGTGCATACGCACTTTAAACGCAACGAAATCAAATCAATAAAACTAAAACATCTAACAATTTTAGCATTGAAATCCCCAATCAAGGCAATAGATAATATAATCTCAGTATATGCATTGTTCCCCACCAACAGTCACTTCAACGAAATATCTCGGAATACAGATTGACCAAAGACTGTTCTGGCACCCTCAAACAGATTTAATAATATCTAACATCCAGTTTACAAGAAGCTAATAAGGACTTGTTAAACCAAATTGACACTTGATTAGTTTTAACGAAAAAAAAAATTCCATTTATTATATTATTGATATATTTTGTATTGTAGGGTGAGCACCCGAATCCCTACACGCTGACCAAGGCGCTGGCGGAGACCATCGTGTACAGCCACACCGACTTGCCCGTCTGCATCGTGCGACCCTCCATTGGTAACTACTAGCTGTTACAGCATTATTACATTTGTTTCAGAATACCTGTGCCAGGCCAAACCATGTCAAAATCTTTTACTGGCAAAAAGAACAAGACAAACAAAAAATAATTGCATTTTTCAAAATTCTAATTCTCCGCATCTCCGCGCCGGTGTGATCAAAAGAAATTCCTATGAGTTGGAAAATGATTCATCGCGTAAACAATTAAGTAACCCGTGAATAATCTAACCTAACCCCCTATCTACAGAAACAAAAATGAAATCCTAAAATTTAAATATGGTTCCACTGCGAAATGAAAGAAAAACAAACAAATGGGCACAATTTCGTATTTATAAGTCAAGAAACTATACCGATGGATATTAATTTATCCTATTAGTAGGTTCAAATTATTATTGTTTGTAACTTCAAAATCCATTTGATGATAATGGACAAACCAATGCCACTATTAAAAGCAATTTAAAATTCACTTTCAAAGGGGGCATCTTTGAATACTTACGAGTCAAAATACCACAGACCTACAATTTGCGCCATCATTAAAAAACTTTGTGAAACAACACGTGTTCCACGACGCCAGCGGCCAGCGTCATTTAGACAAACGTTCTTTAATATTTAAATAGACTATAATTACAGTCGGATTGGTCTGTGAGCCGTCAGGTGGTCAGGCGGGGTCAGGCGGGGCCAGGGGTGTTGGCGATCGATATTGTATGATTATTTTATGCAATCGATTTGTCTCGTCTAGCTTGAGACGACTACGAATGGTCGATATTTCCATAACGTCGCAACTCATTTTTACTTACCACACATATTATTTTCGCGAAAATTAGATGATGATGCATTAAAATATTACCATTTGATTGGTTGATAGATAAGCAAGGACTCGAAAATATAAAACTCAAACAAATTTTTATTTCAGAGACTTCTTTTAGAAGCGCTTTTGAATCTTGATAGTAAAAAAATCACTGATTCGAAAATAAATTTCCACAGAGAAGAGCAATCCTACTATTTACATTAAACCCAAATAAATATTTATTATCCTACTCTACAATAATGACCAATTTTCTCGTTTCACTGCTTATTAATTTGTAACAATAGTGTGACATATTGTGAGCTGTTAATGTTTTATGTTTCCAGTGACCGCTGCGGTCCAGGAGCCCTACCCCGGCTGGATCGACAACATTTATGGAGTTACTGGTAATTACAATTATTTTAACATTGTTCTATCTCATATATCACAATAAACAACTAGACTCAGTAGTGAAACTTTTTAATGAACGCACCTATCTTATCAATAGATTTAGAACATTACTGCAACGACATAAGGTGTAAATTTCAATGAATATTTTATACACAACGCCGCTCGGATATTTTTGTCGACCTTTGCGAGTGCGAGTTTAGTTGTTTATAGTTGGTCAATGTAAACAATAATGAACTATTGCCCGGTTCCTATATTCAACGGATCGTCATAGTATCAAAGCTACTATCCGTTTTTCTAGAACTAACTACGAGTCGTTATTACCGTTCCACAATTTTATTTCTTGACGTGCTATCGACGGACATCCGTTGGTCATAAAAATACCGAGCCCTCTTCACTCACAGATGTACGTTTCGTTATAAGTCAAATTGAAATTAAAATAACACAAAATTCAGGACAAAATAAGTTAAATATACAGCCGAATTATAAACTTTAAGAATAAAGTTTCTTATTAATAAAGAACTAATACTAAAGAACTATATATTTGTAGACATCTGCGTGATAATTTTCCTTCTAAACAACCTAATGCGTTACACAGAAAGCAAAAACGGAACGTTTTTCTCGAGCACGCGGAGAGCACGCGTGCATTGCTTGTCAGTTGTCAAATTATTGTCATTCATTGTTGATTGATGATTCATTGTCAAGTTTTATAATTAAAGAATAACAATACAACGACCACTGTTTATATATTTATTAAAAATGGATATTACGCCGGTAAGTACGCCTTTATATTTCTTCTTTAAAATCGTCTGCCGCTTACTTTTTGCTTCGGACACTTTTAAAGTCAAACATATATTTCTGTTACAGAAATCGAAGAAGGCTATGAGTAAAGACGAGATTGCTCAATTATTATAACCAGTAAGGAGACTAATGCTTCTACGAATAAATTAAAGGATGAATGTTGGACTTCGTTGACCAACACATTTAATGCAAAAATTGGTCAAATACCTACCAGGAAAACTTTTTATTTTCAGCCAAAAAATTCAAACATAATATGGATGATGGACAAATATTATGAAGAAATAATTGAAATACTGAACACACAATAATTGAAATACTGAACACACAATAACTAATTAATTTTTGTATATTATTAAGCAATATATCTAGACATCAACAAATGTAAATCTTATGTAAAAAATGTATTTAGTTCAGAGAGCCTATTACAGCGTTAAGGAATATAATATAGAAGATGATAATCGATGGAGAGTTGTCGTGTAAGAATCACAGGACAGTTCTTTGGCATATATTATGTAGTTACATATTACTATGTAAAATTAAACTGTAATAAAGAAATAAAACTTTTATTCCATTTTATTATGTACTTTTATTTATTTTTTATTATTTACAATACAATGTTTAAAAAATTGATTTCTACATTGCAAACATAGACATACATATAAATATACTAGTGGTCCGCCCCGGCTTCGCCCTTGAAATACAGAACACACAATAACTAATTAATTTTTGTATATTATTAAGCAATATATCTAGACACACGGTAGAAAAAGAATTTGTTAGTGCTAAATGTAAATCTTATTTAAAAAATGTATTTAGTTCAGAGAGCCTATTACAGCGTTAAGGAATATAATATAGAAGATGATAATCGATGGAGGGTTGTCGCGTAAGAATCACAGGACAGTTCTTTGGCACATATTATGTAGTTACATATTACTATGTAAAATTAAACATAGTTATAAAGAAATAAAACTTTTATTCCATTTTATTATGTAGGTACTTTCATTTATTTTTTATTATTTACAATACAATGTTTAAAAAATTGATTTCTACATTGCAAACATAGACACATATATATACTAGTGGTCCGCCCAGGCTTCGCCCTTGGTACATGTTTATGTTTTCTTTCCATAATAACCATCCTCGTACTTCAAGGAACATTATAAAAAAATAATTATCGAAATCGGTCCACCCGTTCACGCGTGATGCCGTGACCAAGGGAAATAGGTCTGCCACTGATATCGATATTGTGCCTAAAGCATAGAACCTCAGCGTCAACAGTAATTGATGTTATGGAGATACCCCATGATTCCTGAAATGACAACATAAATTAGGTATGTAATAAGGTTAGACGTGTTTGGTATAATATTAATGCCTCCATTAAACTAACCTGGCTCCTTTTATTCGTACGTCTGGATAAATTTCAAGAAGTAATTGTTCAACAGATTCTTTATCAAGTCGAAATCTCAATTGAAATTCGTGAGAATCCAGGGTCGCAAAAAAATCCACTCCTTCTCTATAATATATACTCTTTCACGCCCACTATCTTCTTCCGAAATTCGATATAATATTAAACACATCTCTATCACTATCTGAACTCCACATTTCGATATTGAAGCGGAAACAATGAAATAGTAAGAATTTAACCGCCCGAAATCGACGGGTAAACAAAATGCTATACGAATAGTAACTTTGACAGCATAATGACATTAAAAATATTTATAGGAACGCGATAAACTGTCTTCTCCATACAATATGCTTACCGTTCGTTAATAGTAACCCTCCCATCCGTCAGTAGGAAGCCGTCGGTAAGTTGCTTGACGAGACGTTTTTTATAGGAACGATTTTCGCTTACGCTTGGTTAATTATACTACTATTCGTAACTAAAACGGATCGTTTTTCAAATATAGGAACCGGGCATATATCAAATATCGCTAACTATTAGGCATGACCACAATCATATTATGATAATATGAATGCAGGTATAATAATGGAGATCTCCCGCGGCACGTACCGCTCGGGCTACTGCCGCGAGCGCTGCGTGGTGGACCTCGTGCCCGTCGACACGCTCGTCAACAACTGCATCCTCGCCGCCTGGCGGCAGGCCTCCAAGAAGTAAGCATACCATACTCATACGTATGGCAGTGATGTATTTTAGCTTCAGCATAATTAAGTATTAGCTTTTGTCAGATTTTACGCGATTATAAAGCGAAGAATAATTAATTTAATATGATTAGATGGTATGAAGAATGAAAAAAGGCAGATAAAAATGCTCACTACCCAACGAATTAATTACGTTAAATATTAATTTAAAGAGTTTAATTTACTTAAAAATATCCTTCAATGTGAAATGACTAAAAGTGTATTGTCCGCTGTCGCAGGCCGGGCCACTGCCCCGTGTACCACGTGACGTCGGGCCCCATCGACCCGCTGCAGTGGGGACACTTCACGCGCCTCTGCGTCAAATGGGCCCGGGAGAACCCCACCAAGTGAGTGACTAGTAACTAGTGACAAGTCCCACATAATAGAAAAGAATGAATAGAACAGAATGGACTAGAATACAATTATGGAGTAGCTTTATTTTATAACAGTACTAGATTTCCGCCCGCGGCTTCGCCCGCGTTTTCAAAGGAAAACCCACATAGTTCCCGTTCCCATAAAAACTATCCTTTGTGTTAATCCAAGTTACCCTGTATATGTGTGCTAAATTTCATTGTAATCGGTTCAGTACAATTTGTGTGAAAGAGTAACAAACACACACACATCCTCACAAACTTTCCCATTTAAATAATATTAGTAGGATAGGTTTATTTGTTACAAACCACGTTTTTCTAATAACTGTTCATATAAGTACCTATATAATTTTAAGTGCTTTGAAATAATATTTCATCTCAAAGTATGTTGCTGCTATAATGTTTTTAATATAAACCTTTCGCCAAGTTAATTAAATTCCCTATATATTTTTTGTATCGTATGAGATTGCGTTCGCCTGTGGAGAATGGAGATAATACCTACCTATACTATAATTATTCTATATATAATTACTCTATATATAATTAATAACCTACTCTATATATAATTTACGTGCTCGGGACTCACTAAGAGATCATTTTAAGAATACTGGTATCCTTACTGTACCACAGTATATATTTAATAATATTTTGCATGTACACAAAAGCTCCGACTTACACACAAGAGTAGGAGATAGACACGATTATGGCACAAGGAACAGGAATAGAATTGAAATGCCATTTTTCCGATTAGCTAAAGTTAAAAATTCATTTATGGGTCAAGGTATACGCTTTTACAATAGAATTCCTCACAATATTAAAGAGTTTAGTAGTTCTAAATTTAAAACTTATATAAAAAATGTATTAGTTCAGAGAGCGTACTACAGTATTCAGGAATATATGGACGATAAAAACCCATGGAGGGTTGTCGCGTAAAAACCACAAGACAGTTCATTGGCATATTATGATATATTATGTAGTTAGATATAAGTTTCATATTATATTCTAATATTTACATGATGTTAAAAGAGCAACTATGGAGTTTCTTGCCGATTCTTCTCCATAGATACTGCTTTCCGAATCGGTGGTAAATGTTAAAAATACTTACCTATGTAATGACGATTCGAAAGTGCTACTAAATAGTAGTCTAATTGAATAAATGAATGTTTGAGTTTGAGTTTGAGTTTATTAGTAACAACAGATTGTTGTGCGTTGCAGATACGTGATGTGGTACCCGAACTTCTCGTTCACGGAGTCACGCGCGCTGAACACGTTCTGGGAGCTGACGTGCCACTTCCTGCCCGCCTTCCTCTACGACCTGCTGCTGCGCGCGCAGGGACGCAAGCCCATGTCAGTACCGCTATACTTCAAACATTCTTTTAATGAGAATTTTATTATATTTATTTTTATTATACATATTTAAATGTAAACAATCAGCCTGGTACTTAGAGCATTAAAAGGACTAGTAGGTACTAAATTTCACTGCATGATAGCGAGTATTTTTCGAATGCAATGTTTCTCAACTTGATGTTATCAACAGGTACAGAAACTTACTTGAAACTTATGAAAGAAGGAAACATTACGTTTTGACATTAGATTGTTTAAATGTTTAGATTAAAAAAAATAATATTTAGCAAATTTCTTTCATCTCCAACCATCTTTCATATATCATTGTTCAATCCGTAATGCAGCATGATGTCTATCGCGCGGCGCTTCAAGATGGCGGCGGCGACGGGCGAGTACTTCGCCAACCGCGAGTGGGAGTTCGGCGCGAGCGAGGTTGCCGCGCTGCGCAGCGCCGGGCGCGCGGCGCGGGACGGCAACGCCTTCCCCGCCTGGCCGGCCGCCTTCAGCTGGGACGCGTACATCGCCGCCTACATGCTCGGCATCCGCCGCTACGTGCTGCGCGACTCGCTCGACTCGCTGCCCGCCGCCCGGACCAAGCTCAGACGGTCGGTCACTGTGTTTTAGTTTCATACTTTACAGTTTACTACACACTCCCTTCTAAACTAACTATGTACTACTAATTCGATCGATAATCGAGCCGAGTAAGTGCGCGAACTTTAAAACCGCGATTTTAAAGTTCGTACGTCTATTTCAAACTCAAACTCAAACATTTATTTATTCAATTAGACTTCTTTTAGAAACAGTTTTGATACGTCATTACATATTTTAACATTTACCACCGATTCGGAAAGCAGTATCTACGGAGAAGAATCGGCAAGAAACTCCATAGTTGCTCTTTTTAATCATGTCAGTTTTACAATTTAATTTTACAAAATACATTATATGTACATTAATATCATATTTAGATCATTAAGTAAATATTTTTTCTCTTCCTCGGGTAGGAGATTTAATTGATTTCTTACATGATCGAATATATTTTCAATGTATTTTACCGTATTCAGTTTTCCTTCATAAATATGCAAAAAAACAACTTTATTCTTTCTGATTCCACACCAAACTTTAAAGGAAAATCTGACTTGATTGTGTGTTTCCCGTACATCGGAATGGATTTTGGCGACTTGTATATTGCGAAAAAATTCTAATCTTCGTTGCTGATCTGATTGTTATTTAAAAAGTAAGCTTCTAAAAAATGAAATTGCTCTTAATACGCCATTATTACTGCATATATTTAGAAGTAATAAACGACAATTGAGGCAAGGCATATCCGTGAATGATGCCAATTACAGTGTCAAAAAGTGTACCAGTTTAACTTCCATGAAGGATAGCCTGGTGATTTCACAGGAGAAATGGGAAAGCATGAAACAGCGAGCATGTACCCCGGTACATGCTCGCTGGCATGAAACCTCACGAGCAATTATACGCTAAGCGCGAGTATTGGAAGATACGAGAAAGATCGCTGAAGCTTTGTGGGTGCAGCATCATTTAGACTGTGTATTCACGTTAAAAATCACAACACATACCTGAGTTCAATTTCCAAATTTTTCTTAACAATAGAAGGGTACTGCCTCGAATGCCACGCAAAAATATGTTGCACATTGTTGAAAGAGCCATCGAAAGAAGACGATGTTATACTCCAAATTCCAATGCAGCATTGATGGCATAAGGCCCGAATCCCATTCAGGAAAGAAAAGAAGGCAATTGAAAGGACCTCGTCGCCTCAAAGTTGCAGACTACCTCATCGATGATGACGAGAAGAGTGAAGACTCATCCTCTAAGTATAGATTTGGCGCCGTAAGTTATTGCAAAATAACTTAAATTCCGGCCACGCATTGTACATGGATAATTTTTATAATAGCTACACTTTAGCTTCTAAATTGTTAGATAAGAATACATACTGCACTGGCACCCTAAATAAGAAACGGAAAGATAATCCATCCGAAGTGATATCGAAGAAACTGAAAAAAGGTGAAAATATATCCCGCTATCGCAACGGTGTGCATTATGCATATAGGCAAGTGGAAAGATAAAAGGGAGATCACTTATATCTCAACACAATTTGCGGATGAAATGAAGGAAGTTACGACCAAACGCGGAAAGGTTGTTACGAAGCCAGTAGCTATCCTTAATTATAACCCAAACATGTCCGGTGTAGACCTTCAAGACTGCTTATTACCCCTGTGAAAGAAAAACCCTAAGATGGTATATAACAATTTTCATACATACTCTAATGATGTCCATGATAAACGCTCGTCAACTATACAACAAACACTCGGGCAAACCTAGTTTGTCTTTATATGACTTCAGAGAAAAAGTTCTTGAATCATTTTTGCCTGAGCTTCAAGTAGACCCACAAGTGTCGCAGCAAAAGGAAAGCCACAGGCTCACTAAAATTGAGAAATACGCAGAGCGTACTTTTAGCTCTGGTAGAAAATCTACAATAACGGCCAGAAAGGACTGCAGGACTTTACAAAAATAAAAAAAGAGTGAATACTACTATGGAATGCCAGCAATGCCCTAGTTGCCCCCCATTGTGTCTTGAATGTTTTTTTGACTTGCATAAGTTTACTGGTCTTTCTAACAACAAGTGAAAAAGGAAAAAAAATACCTACTTTGATTTGTAAACAAAACATAATATGCCAAAGTGAAACTACTTAATTTTTCATTTTTAGTCTATAAGTTGATTGTTACTTCCATAATATAATTATTTTACATTTGCTACATAGTTCTAAGTAAAAGTTTGGACGTTTTTTGAAAATTAAATATTATCAAAAACATATATTTAATGTTTTTATTTACCTTTTATTGTTAATTAAAAACTATTTGCTCAGAAATATAAATGAACGCGAATTCGCGTTATCGGCCATGTGAGAAATATTTGTGTATAAATGTGTCCCGTATGGCTTATCACGCGACTTCGCGTAATAAAAAAAATTATATGTAAAATATGGACTAGTATGTTATGTACTTATAAATTTATTATATATAAATATTATTAGCTCGATAAAGCCGAATTAACAACTTTTTCAATTTCGGCCATCTCTGTTTGTCCAACATTTTCAGCGTGGCATTGAACGTGTAAGAGCATTTTTGCAAGTTCAAACATGGAAGAGAAATATTACCAGAAGAATGGGGCTGGAAATATGAATGCGGAATATTGACACCGCAAACAATGACGCAACGACCAGCTCCAAAATCTTTATTAAAAATTATTTGTTGCTCATGCAAAACAGGATGTGGAGCATCTTGTGGGTGCAGGAAAAGTGGATTAAACTGCACTGCAGCTTGCTTAGAATGCAATGGTGACAGCTGCACTAATCCTTCACCTACAATCTATATCAACGAGATCGACGACGACGACAATAATGTACAATGATGTAACAATGTGTATAGTAAATGATAAATTTTTTTTGTAACTTATTTTTTACGATAATCTAATAAATTAACATTGAAGTTACTCTGCACATATAATTTATTACAAATAAAATTAAATTTTTCACTATAAACACTTTTTCCCCCTTCCGCCTCTCATTTTTCAGTAAATTGTTGTTAAAAATTGTTGTAAATCGAGATCGGTCAATATTTTTTTTTTAACTTTTTTATTTGAGGTTTTAATAATGCAGTCTCATACTTGATATACAGATTCATTGACTGGCCCTGGGTTCCGAGGTTTGACCATTTTTATGCCTTACGGCACTCTACTATATAGCTAGTTCGCGACAATTAAAAATTTGAAAGGTTACTTATTTTGTATATTCGAGCAGTTCTGAGGAATTACTAGTACATATTTATCAGATTTTATGTTTTTGGTTTAACTGCACTTTATTGGTGTTAAAGCAATGTAAGCTAATATAAGTAATTTTTAAATTTAAACATTTATTAATTCACTTTGACTTCTTTTACGCTTCTTTTGATATAATCATCCAAATTTATAATTTAATATTTACGAACAATTTGCTCTTGGTGACTCAATTGCATTGTTAGGTTAAGAACAAGTATTAAAGCTGCGTAGTGTGACGTTTATTAAAATATACATAATATTTCAAAATTTTATTTATGTTTATTTAAGGCTTTCTCGATTCCTTAAAAACAATTATTTCAATCGTATTTTATAAGTATCTATATAGTGCATAAAAAAACGATTTTCATCTGGCACGGAACGATCAGCTGTTGTCAAAGAACTACAGGCAGACGGTGTATATGTCTGGCGAAGGTAAAATGCCAATCAAAAGATGGAGTTCTGCGACCCTGAGCCTGCACATTTGTATACAGAAGATGTTTTGCGAAAAGCTAAGCAATTGGACAATGATAAGCAGTTAGGCCTTATCAACGTTACTTAATCCGATTTGATCCGTAGAAAAACTTCAATATGAAGCTGAATTTGCAGGTTATCTGAAAGAAGTCTGTTCGAATAAATTGTACACTTTCTATTGGAGTGAAGAACAAACTTACTTGTACAAAGAAACCTTCAAATGTAAAGATTGTGATGCTGGTTCTTTGTCGATCGATGCTACGAGATCTTTGATCGGCCGAATTAAAAGGCCTGACGGTACCAGTCGGAGTATATTTTTGTATCAAGCGGTAGTTCACGGGTAGTTGCATTCCACGGGAAAATTTTACCAGTCTTTCAAGCAGTTTCAGAAAGAATTTCGTGAGATGTGTCGGGCTCCTCACAAAATGTGAAGAAATAAGCAGTTTTCAGACTGTTTTTTGATATTTTGCTCGTCGCAATGTCCGCGACAGAGGACATCAACAGCGACGAAAGTCGTAGCTGTTTATGATCGTACCGCTGAGCAGACCTTTCATGCCTTCTCCGAACAGAGAAAACCATCCGCTGCGAATGTATTTTTGGGGAAAATCGGTTATTCCATAAGATTATAGAATTACAACTATGAGCTCAACTTTCGTATCGTCTGTACTCGTTCGTACTCTTTAGTATTACGTTTATACCATCATTAATCATCACATTTAAAAATTTAGCAACTTTTTTCGAACTTATCCGAGCATGTCGAGAGATGATTGAATGCCATGACGAATCCCCTGGATCTTTGCGTTTTTTCCTATTTGTGCACATACATATAAACGTGAATATTAGTTTTTTAATATATTTTTTTTCGGTTCTGATAACGGTACAATCCGGTACAAACGAAATGCTTTGAGTTGGCATTTAAAAAAATGCTGTATTTCTAGGTCGGCAGCGAACTATATAACTACGACCCTATGTCTCCCCCCACCTCTTTGGGGTACAAACGAAATAAAAAGCGGTACATTCTGGTACAAACCTAGTACAATCGAATAGAATTGGAAAACACTCATTTTTATTCAGTTAGTTGCCAACTTCACTTAGGTGCCCTTAACAGGAAATGAGGCACAATCGCTATCATCAACGTTCATCCGATTAATGTCATCTGTCCTCAATGATTAGGCGATGGCCCAGTTTGAAAGGAAAAGATAAATCTTTGGTACGGCGGTTTTATAAGCGATGCGTAGGAAAAGCTTGCCAACTCTCGAATCTAGGAGACTTATCTTAATTCCTAAAATCGGTTCTCGTCGTTGCGCTCAGTAAATGCATTGGGTTCGGACCAGATGATTTATATTAAATATATATTTAATTCATCATCAGTCAGTCATCTATATTTAATTTATGTACAATATTAAAATCAAATCAATTTACATTATAGAATAAGAATAACAATTAAAACATTTATTAAGATCATTATATTACGGGATATGATTAGTAATGTCAAAAATCAATAATAAACAAGAAATCAATAGTTCCGACAGACTATAAACACCGACACGATCAGTTTCACAGACCAGACATCAGTATACTAGATAAAATTACCAAAACTGCATGAATCATCGACATCTCTACACCGAACACGAACGACCAACGAAACACCATTTCAGAAAAGCTTTGAAAATATCTACTCAATATCGAATTAGGCCGCATGTTGCGACATGTTCCAACTATTCCCATCGAGCTATCAACGACTGGTGTTATTGCACAGCAATTGCATCAGTTGTTGAAAGCCAACAGACTTAACGCCTTATCTCGAAATCGGTTAGATTTCGGATGTATTTTATGGTCAATCAGTCAGAAACAATGCAAACTATACGCCCTTAACAGGAATTTGTAGACTTACCCAGTAACCCTATATATTGCTTTAACGAGTGTATGCAGAATGCTCTTTTTCAAAATAAATTGTATTGTTTCAGATTATATTGGGTGCACCGGATATTCCAGGCTGTCACCGGTTACTACCTCTTCAGGTTCCTCGCGGGAAGATTTCGGTAGAACTAATAAATGCTGTCATTAAATTGACCTACTGTGTTAAAAGTAGTCTGATCTTTTCCTAGTAATTTCAACGTAACTTCGATATTTTATCAATGACATTACAAAGTGATTTATAATGGTTTTTACACACGATTTGTAATGTAGTATTGTTAGACAGAATTGATCACTTTTAAATAAAGTTTGATTTGATCTAAGTAACTGTTAGTATGTTAGTTTTGTAACGTTGAAATTATATTAGAAAAACTATCGGACTTGACAGAAATAGACAACAAACAGTAACATTTGAATATGAACTATTTAAAAAAAAAACACGAATTATTACGAAAGACTTTCTCACATTATTTAATTACTTTTATTCTTTCTTAAAGATAATTTGGTAAAAGATAGAATAAAAGAAACGGAAAATTAAGTACATCTGTACCTGTTTATAAACAGGATATTTTGCTAAGGTAGTCCAAAATGAATTTAAATAGATATTTGTCATCTTTTATAATCCAAATTTAGCATAAAAATGTTGACTGGCCTTAGAAACAATTAATATCCTGTTGTATGTACTTTAGTAGTTGATTACTGCAAGTCAATAATTTCCCACGATTATTTGTTTGTACTGATCTATGAAAGTGCCTTAATATTTGAAATAAAGAAAAGTTTAAAAATATTTTACGATCTCTACCGAATTTACATAAGAATTGTAAAATTGAATAATGAATCTGAACACATTAGCACAATCTTTGAACTGTAATTCACCTCCTGCGCCATTTCCATCTAGTCTAACAGGTGTCTACAAAAATAAATGCATTATTTATAAAATATGTTATCATGTGGAAAATATCAATCTACCGTCCGATATTTAATATTTTTATTCGTATGATGCTCTGAATTATGTAAGTAATTTTAATACCAATTATTATGGAGGTACTTAATACTAGATTTTAGTAAGTTATGAGCGATTTAAGAAAATATACATTGTTTTCTTTATAAGAGTTATTTCTATACAATAGCAATGGATTGCATAAGTAATAATATTATATAGCATCATAGGAGGCTTTAGATATAAGTTTTCAATTGAATATAAGATAGGTAATAAATAAAATGTTTCAATGAATCGGATTGGTTTACATCGTAATAAAATATTATGTTTACACAGAGAGCTTTTCTTTACTCCTCCTATTCCCGTTCACACCAACATATCACATCAAATTTTTGTTATTTATAGTAGTATAGGCAAGAGTATAGGATCCCGACATAAAACGACCTTCACCGAGATGTGTATTTAATGAAACATATTTTAAATTAAATTTAATATCTCAATAAATATATTGCAAATCTATACTTATAATAAATCTGTAGAGAGGCCAATTCTGTACATGAAATATATTTAAAAAAAAACTATGAAGGGGTGATAAGGGATCGCTACTGATGCCAAAAATGCAATCAGTAAAATTTTTGTCTGTCTGTCTGTCTGTCTGTCTGTCTGTCTGTCTGTATATTCGTTATAGAAACAAAAACTACACGACGGATTTTAACCAAATTTGGCACAATTATTCTTCATACTCCTGGGCAGGTTATAGTAAAAGAATCATGTAAATCGGTGTAGAAACACCAAAGTTATACATGAAATACGCTATAAGTCATCGCGCGTGAATACAGAATCATGCAGCCATAAGGATTATTTTTGTGTATCAGTTGCCGCGTTCGACGCGCTTCGCGGCGGGAGCTATAAAAAGGCGGCGGGTCTGCACCCGTTTCGCGTTGTCATGGCATCACGTGTGAACGGCTGAACCGATTTCGATAATTCTTTTCTATTATATTCCTTGAAGTACGAGGATGGTTTTTATGTAGAGAAAACGTAAATATGTACCACGGGCGAAGCCGGGGCGGACCGCTAGGAAACTGACCGATATAAGTTGCGTTGCTACCCCAATCTACAAAACTTTTTTGGTCTTACATTAAAGACAAAAAACGCGCTTCGTCCGTTCCCACGCTTACTCTGGGTAATCGTTCAGCACATACAGATATTGAAAATAAGTAATATGTTCGCAGAGTTCTTTTCATCTGTCTGGGAAAAAGACTCATCAGAACGTGCACTTAGCCATGGCAATTAAAATAAAAATAATTTCGTCATCAGATAATGCAAACACGTGTTTACGTGAGTCATAAATTTATTATGGTATAGTCCTAAAATGTTTTCTAAGAAACAATAGTGTACTTACATTGTCGGCAAGTTTATTTTATTTTATTTTATTAAGGCTCATTAGCAGCTGTACATCGATTGTTTTACATAAAAAGTACACAAAAAAGTTCAAGTTCTTAAAGTCGGCAACTTATTTTTGTTCGAACAATAGAGATAATAAATTCCAAATGATCAAGTTGTAGATAAAGGTTGTAAAATAAAACGTTGCTATGGTCGAGATACAAAGGTGAAAGTTAATTTTTCGAGTTATTTTATTTTATTTTATTTTCTTTATTAGGGATAATAAACAGCAGAACAGTGGTTAATTGTACAATAAAACTTAATCTAAATACAGGTATAACTGTCCAACCAACAACATTATCCACAGTTTGGATACATACATTTTTATACGTGCAACAAATGCGAATAAGAAAAAATAAATATAAACGTGCACTTAGCCATGGCAATTAAAATAAAATAAATTAAGAATTGGAGATAAAAGTAGAGGGACGCAAAATAAGATAGGTTATTGCATGTTTAAGAGCAGATCAACTAAACTTCTTCGAACGGTTAAAGAGTGAAAATATGTACCAAAATGGCTTGGAGGGACTCGGTGATTATTTCAACTAATAGAGGGTCAAGATTTCAAGTAATGGAGGTTTTGGTGTTTGAGGGGAAGGGAACAAAACATTTTTTCTAGATTTGGAGGTATTTGACTTATCGAGGTTCGACTTAACGAGGTGCTACTGAACATGAAATACGCTATAAGTCATCGCGCGTGAATACAGAATCATGCCATAAGGATTATTTTTGTGTATCAGTTGCCGCGTTCGACGCGCTTCGCGGTGGGAGCTATAAAAAGGCGGCGGGTCCGCGTGCGAGGTTCATACAATATTTGGCTGTTGATGCGAATAGACGTTCAGAGTGTTCGACCTTATTGACAGATTTCTTTTGTTGTTGTTGTTGGTTTTAGTAGTGTTAAAGCATATTATTAGTTTACATTTTATTTCTTTATAAGTGAAGTACCAGTAGGTACGCATTTTAGTTATTTTGGAAGTGTTTAATTATATTAATAGTTTTTTTTCGTAATTATTTGTTTTTCTATAGGTTTTGGTAGTGTTTAAGCATATTATTAGTTTACATTTTATTTCTTTATAAGTGAAGTAGCAGTAGGTACGTATTTTAGTTATTTTGGTAGTGTTTAATTATATTAATAGTTTATTTTCGTAATTATTTGTTTTTCTATAGGTTTTGGTAGTGTTTAAGCATATTAATAGTTTACATTTTATTTCTTTATAAGTGAAGTATCAATTGGTACGTATTTTAGTTATTTTGGTAGTGTTTAATTATATCAATAGTTTATTTTCGTAATTATTTGTTTTTCTATAGGTTTTGGTGGTGTTTAAGCATATTATTAGTTTACATTTTATTTCTTTATAAGTGAAGTAGCAGTAGGTACGTATCTTTGTTATTTTGGTAGGTATTAATAGTTTATTTTCGTAATTATCATATATTTATTATAGTAGTGTTTAACTATAATTATTATAGTTCATTTATAGATTTCTTTTGTTGTTATTCTATAGGTTTCGGTAGTGTTTAAGCATATTATTAGTTTACATTTTATTTCTTTATAAGTAGTAGTAGGTACGCATTTTAGTTATTTTAGTAGTGTTTATATTATATAATATTAATAGATTTCATAAGTGCAAGGTAGCTTCAGTTACTGTTGATTAAAAATACACAATGCCACCTAAAAAAAGACCATCTTTATCTCGAAATTCTAGAGATGCTAAGAGGATGAGAAATGCGCGTTCTCAAGAATCGGCAGAGGAAAGAGCATATCGGTTAAACTCTATGAGAGTTAGTGCCTCAACTTCTCGAGCCAATGAAAGCTCTTCAGAGAGAGAGATGCGATTAGCAGCTGACAGAGCGAGACGAGCTACATCACGGGCGTCTCAAAGCTTTTCTCAACGAGAGCTAAGGCTTACCATTGACCAAGAACAACATGTGTTATCCCGAGCAGCTGAAACTGCTTCACAACGAGAATTGCGTCTCACAGCTGACCGCGAACGACATACATTATCTCGCGAGTCCGAAACATTTACTGAAAGGGAATTACGTCTCACAGCTGACCGCGAACGGCATACATTATCTCGCGAGTCAGAAACCTTCACTGAGAGGGAATTACGTCTTACAGCTGACCGCGAACGTCATATATTGTCTCGCGAGTCAGAAACCTTCACTGAGAGGGAATTACGTCTTACAGCTGACCGTGAACGTCATATATTGTCTCGCGAGTCAGAAACCTTCACTGAGAGGGAATTACGTCTCACAGCTGACCGCGAACGTCATATATTGTCTCGCGAGTCAGAAACCTTCACTGAGAGGGAATTGCGTCTCACAGCTGACCGCGAACGTCATATTTTATCTCGAGAATCTGAAACTTTTACTCAATATGAAGACCGTTTGACAAATGATAGGGTGCACCATAATATTGTTCGATCACTCGAAGATGAACATGAGCATGAACAACGACTAGAGTCGGTACGCGAACATTACAATTCTTTGACACAAGAACGATTAATAAGTTTGTCTAATGAAAGATTAAGAATCGAAAATATTCGGTCTCTTGAAACGGACGAACAGCGAGAGGCCCGTCTTACTGCAGACAGATTTCGTCATAGTCTTAATAACTTAGATGTACACATAGAAGATCAATCTAGAAATACGGTGGCGTGGTCAGACAAATATAAAAGTGGGTTTGCTTATAATTTCACAATTGATTACAGATCATCTTCTGTAATAGGCGATATGAACGTGGTATGTTCTTTTTGTAATGCTTTAAAGTGGAGTAAGGAGTCGGCTGGATTCTGTTGTTCTGGAGGTAAAATAAATTTGCCTTCATTCGAAGACCCACCGGAACCTTTGAAATCATTACTTTTAGGGGAACATGTGCAATCTAAACAGTTTTTCGACAACATTCGCACTTATAATAGTGCGTTTCAGATGACATCCTTTGGTGCTCAACAAATCTCCGAAGGTCCTTTCATGCCTACTTTTAAAATACAAGGTCAGGTTTACCATTTGATAGGATCTCTTTTGCCTGAAGACCAACCTAAGTTTCTTCAAATATATTTTGTATCCGACTACAACGAACAGTCGAATATAAGAAATCAATATTTCCCAAATTTAAATGCTGAACTCATTTCACAACTTCAGAACATGTTGCATCAGATTAATTCGTATGTATGCAGTTTTAAATCGGCATTAGAAGCTCTTCCTCGAGATGATGATAACAATTATAAAATTGTTATAAATGCCGATAGGCGTCCAACGCAGGAACACCCTGGGCGTTATAATGCTCCATCCACGAATGAAGTTGCTGTGGTATTGGTCGACCAGGAATGTGATAGGCGTGATATCGTTATCCGTTCCAGAGACAATCGTTTACAACGTATTTACGAAACCCACAGGGCTTACGACGGTTTGCAATATCCTTTGATATATTGTCGAGGGGAAGATGGTTATAATTTTGCTTTATACCAAACTGATCCGCATACAGGCGCACCTATTTATAATAAAAAGATTTCATGCCTTCAATTTTACTGTTACCAATTGCAAGTAAGACGGAATAGGTTTGTATACTTGCAACGTTTTCGTGGCTTATTCAATCAGTTTATTGTAGACATGTACGCAAAAATTGAAACCGAAAGATTAGTTTATATACGATCTAATCAAAGGCAGCTGCGCGCTGAAGAATACGTGCACCTTCGCGACGCCATGCAGCAAGATAATGATACGGTGAATATGGGCCGTTTAGTTATTTTGCCCTCTTCTTTTACTGGTGGTCCACGCTACATGCACGAACGTACTCAAGATGCTTTTTGTTACGTAAGAAAATATGGACGTCCCGACTTATTTATTACTGTAACTACCAATCCTAAGTGGGATGAAATCACTCGGGAGCTTCTTGAGGGTCAAGCACCGCATGACCGCCATGATATCATCGCAAGAGTTTTTCATTTAAAATTAAAATCAATGATAGATCTATTTACCAAAGATAACATTTTTGGAGAAGTATTGTGTTATATGTATAGTGTTGAATGGCAAAAACGCGGCTTACCCCACGCACATATCCTGCTTTGGTTAAAAGATAAGGTTCGACCTAATGATGTAGACAGTTTAATCAGTGCCGAAATTCCAAGTCCGATTGCAGATTCCGAGTTATACGACATTGTTAAAACTCATATGATACATGGTCCATGTGGTGCATTTAACGTGAATTCTTCTTGCATGCAAGACGGTCGTTGCACTAAAAGATATCCAAAAGCCTTAGTGGAAGAAACTGTAACAGGACATGATGGATACCCGAAATATCGTCGCCGTTCAAGAGATACTGGTGGTTTCACTGTTGAAAAGCGAGTGTCTGGACAACAGGTTATTTTAGACAATAGGTGGGTCGTTCCGTATTCTCCTGTGTTGTCCAGAGCATTTCAAGCTCACATAAATGTTGAAATGTGTAATAGTGTAGAGTCAATAAAATATATTTGTAAGTACATTAATAAGGGCAGTGACCAAGCTACATTTGCTTTGAGAAATGAAAATGATGAAGTTACAAGATTTCAGTCAGGCAGATATATAAGTTCTTCAGAAGCTGTGTGGCGGATCTTAAGTTTCAACATTCATGAAAGATATCCACCTGTGACCCATCTGGATGTTCATCTTGAAGGCGGTCAACGTATATATTTCAACACCGAAAATGTCACAGAACGGTTAGAGAACCCTAGACAAACAACTTTATTAGCATTCTTTCGACTTTGCCAAACTGATGATTTTGCAAAATCTCTTTTATATGAAGAAGTTCCATCGTATTATACCTACGATAAGCAACGAGGTGTCTTTAATCGTAGACGCCGTGGCAGGCCTGTAGATGGCGAGTCAGGTATTTTCAAAGAACATGTTCTTGGTAGAGTATACACCGTTCATCCTAACAACGCTGAGTGTTTCTATTTGCGATTATTATTACATACTGTGCGAGGACCAACCTCATTTATAGATTTGAGAAAAGTAGACAATGTTGTTTATCCCAGTTATCATGCAGCTTGCCAAGCGCGTCATTTGCTTGAAAATGATCAGCATTGGGATGACGCTTTAGCAGAATCCTGTGTTAGTGATAATCCAAGACGGTTACGTCATTTATTTGTAACATTACTTACATTTTGTAATTTGTCAGATGCTGTACAATTATGGGAAAAATATAAAGACAAATTTTCAGAAGACTTTCTTAGAAATATATCTAACAATGATGAAGGCACAACTAATGATAATTTCCGTGATCTTGCCATAAATCAGTGCTTATTAGCTCTTCAGGATGAGTTAACAGCAGTTGGCGGTAAATCACTATGTGAATATGGTTTGCCAACACCAACCTCAGTCGGAGAGGTAACTAATAGGGAATATTCCGCAGAGATTCGTTACAACTTAATGGAACTGCTGACAACATTAGAAAACGGTGTCCCAATGATGACTGCAGAACAACGTTCAGTTTATGACCGTGTGTGCGGAAGTGTTCAAAATAATTTGGGAACAATATGGTTTTTAGATGCACCTGGAGGAACTGGGAAAACCTTTTTGACTAAATTAATATTGGCTTATGTTCGAAATCAGCGTAAAATAGCTCTTGCCGTAGCTTCATCTGGGATAGCTGCAACATTGCTACCAGGAGGTAAAACGGCTCACACTATGTTCAAAATACCAATTGATTTAGATCGCACGGAAAGTCCAACCTGTAGTATTTCAAGAAATAGCGACAAAGCAAAGGTATTACGCGAGTGTAATTTAATCATATGGGATGAATGTACGATGGCCCATCGAAAAGCAGTAGAAGCGGTAGATAGAACTTTAAGGGATATAAGACAAAATGATCGACCAATGGGCGGTATCACGGTTTTATTTTGTGGTGATTTCCGACAAACCTTACCGGTAATACCACGGGGAACCCGAGCTGATGAGGTTAGGGCTTGCCTGAAAAGCTCTTATTTGTGGCGTGATATACAATCGGTGCATTTGACTATAAACATGCGAGTGAGAACTGGAGATAACCCGGATGATAGTCAATTTTCTGATTCATTATTAAAGATTGGTGAAGGTACCTATCCACAACTACACCAAGGAAAACTTATTCTGACGCCTGAATTATGTTGTATAGTGCAATCTCAACCACATCTTATATCGTCGGTTTACGGTGACGTAACAAATATATTAAATAGGGACAATTCCTGGCTATGCGAAAGATCTATTTTAACTCCTCGCAATGACCAGGCATCTGAGATTAATAACAAAATACTGTCGAATATACAGGGGGAAAGCAAAGTTTATAGATCAATAAATAGAATGGTCGATGAACAAGAAGCAACTAATTACCCGATAGAATTTTTAAATTCTTTAAATATGCCCGGACTTCCTTCTCACGAAATTTGTTTAAAAATTGGCATTCCGATTATTCTACTCCGAAATTTAAGACCACCACAACTTTGCAATGGAACTCGACTAAAAGTAACCCAGTTGCAACAAAATATAATCGAGGCTCAAATTTTAACAGGTTGCGGTGCAGGAGAAACCGTCTTTATCCCCAGAATACCCTTAATACCAAATAATTTTCCATTCCAATTTAAAAGGACGCAATTCCCAGTATCGGTGTGTTATGCAATGACAATAAATAAGGCTCAAGGGCAGACTTTTCATGTTGCCGGAGTAGATCTCGGTGTCAGTTGTTTCTCGCATGGTCAGTTATACGTTGCTCTTTCCCGTGTTAGCAGTTCTAGAAATCTTTATGTTCACGTGCCGGACGGGTCAACTTTCAATATAGTTTACCCGGAAGCTTTGCGCTAAAGTATTTTGATTCTATAGGTCCTTAAGCCTCATGTGAACCTGATGTAAATAATATTACCAATACATTTTAAATTAATAATACACAAGGAGTTACACGCTGACGTAGTCGCGGGCACAGCTATCTATACTTTTCTGCCGGAAGTCACTATTCCACGCGGACGAAGTCGCGGGCAAAAGCTAGTTCAGAATAAGATTATTTAATTATGGTACGGGAGCCACGTGCAAATTTGGTTCATTATTTCCTCTCAAGAGATAATTCGTCAGATGCATCAGAGTATAGTATTATAAAGCCTCGTGAACGTCAGCTGGCGCTCGGTTGGGGGGGTGAGCGGTTGTAGCCTCCCACGCACGTAGGAAAAAAAAATACATTCATTCATATCCTCTCAGCTAAAAATTTGTCAAATTGTAGCTAACCCAATATCCCAACGAAAAAAAATAATCAGCTGGTCACAACATGGTGTATTATACGTCAGCTGGTGACTCGAACATGAAAAAAAAAAATATTTTCCGTGATTTCCTCTCAAACAAAAATTTACCTGATGATAGCTTATATGTAACTATGGATAAATATATAGGTCAGCTGGCTGTATCTTGGTGGAAAAACCGTCAGCTGATACTTTGAAAGTTATTACATAGGAGTTAGACAGAAGCATCTATTGCCAATTTATATGCATCAACTGACTAGGTTTTCCTCGACGTATTGCTAGCTGATTTTTTTTATTTATCGCATCAATATATTAACAATCAGCTCACAAATTTTCATCTGGGAGGAAATGACGTATCTTTAATTATAATCGTTATTTTAAAAATTCAAGCAACACACGCTAGCATAATATAGACAGTAATAAGGTACGCTTGGAGGTGGTTAGTTGTGCGCATGATCGGGGTACTACGGCCCTTTTGTGTAAAGCATTGTGAAAGATTTTTGGGAGAAGTAAGAAAGAAGGGGACTAACGTGCGTTTAGTATAGACGAGCATACGTAATCATTCGAAAAGAATATTCAAGAAGCATTATTGAAGAAGCATTATTAGTTCGTCTTAGTGATTGCTCGTATGATGGGTCGTGTCGATAGGCAAAGGCGTGGCTTGCATTCAGCCACATCGGTAAACATGTTTTTACAAATATTATAAACTGCATTTAAAAATAACTATCATATCATCCAATTCACATAACTACCTAAAAGTGTAACAAATATGAAATAACCCACTAAACACATTATTTAACTATAATTATTAAGAAAATAATAGTAAAATATATAATTAATAAAGTTATTACTTATCTTTTACGGGGACTTATGTTGATGGAATTCCACGTATCTCGATGATTTTGTTAATGTCTCATTATATTCGAGACACCAGCTGACGTATAATACACCATGCTGTAACCAGCTGATTATTATTTTTCGTTGAGATATTGGGTTAGCTACAATTTGACAAATTTTTAGCTGAGAGGAAATGAATGAATGTATTTTTTTTTCCTACGTGCGTGGGAGGCTACAACCGCTCTTCCCCCCAACCGAGCTCCAGCTGACGTTCACTAGGCTTCATAATACTATACTTTGATGCATTTTACTAATTACCGCTTGAGAGGAAGTTGGTCATAAAATCTGTTCCTGGCTCCCGTACCATTATTGAAAAAAAATATTTTTAAACGTTTCACCGGTATGATTAATTATTAAACAAATTCTATTTCAATCGAAGCCCATAGATTATGCAAACGTTTGGTTGCCTATTCTTTTCCGGTCACAACTATCGGGTTGCCAGGTATAAACTGGTAACATTATGATACATTTTGCACCGGTCTCATTATGAACACGGTGGTATAGGGTGCCTGCGAAAAATCAGTCCCGAATTCCGGATGTCGAATTTTGAAAAATAAAATATTGCTGCTAGTGAATGTGTGCGACTGAGAGGTCCTATCCAACTATCCCATGCGATAGAAGAGGACACAGCATAGCAGAGAGAGTGCGCATGCTATTTTTTAGAAAATGACAAGGATAGCAATAGGCTTGTATATGCTGTGCATCATTTTGGAGTAGATTGTCGCTATAGTTACCATTGAAAAAACGTGCTACTATTGTTAAAAAAAAATGATTTTGTGTGATTCGGATGATAATATAATTGATTTTAATGATGAAACTTTCAAAAACTGTGTAAATGAAAAAACTTTAAATACAATGTGGTTGAATTACCCAGTGCATCGCTTCAATTAATTGTAGGTTATCATACCACGTAACACAAAAACGTGACCGTTTTGAATACAAAATATAACAAACAATTTGATACTTTTTGTGCTGAATATACAGTAAGTACGTCATAATAGTTAAATTTTTAAAATTATCTTAGCTAATACATCTTATATATTTTTTCATTTTGAATTAATTATTGTTACTTAGTAAATAATTGACCTATAGTTTTGTTAATTTTCGTTAGATAATTTTTTTGTAAATATCTAAAGAAACGGTTAATATAAATTAAACATGACAATAATCTTCTGATTTCCGTTTGTTGTAACATAATTAAATAAGGATGTTTTCAATCAACTATTGAAATCAAAAATTTTATATTTATATGTCAAACATTTTTATTTAATCGCAACAATCTTTTTTTAAGATCCTACTACTGCATCTACTACTGCAGAAGAATCAAAACAGTTGAGCTCTAGTGTCGATTCCTGTGCTTTAGTTGCTGAAGATGAAAAAAGTAATGTTGAAGATCTGCCTCAAACTTCTGTGAACTTTGACAAGGTAATAAAATGTTTCTGTTTTTTTTTTAAGCTTTTTTTAAAAAAAATGTATGAAAATCTATTAATTGAACTTTTATTTTCAATTATATTTTACTTAAAGAATGCTTTTAATTTTTTAGGAGCAGTCAACATCAACAGCATCGACATCAAGCAATATTATTTGTCTTTTCTGTGACCATTAGCCAAAACGATGTGGCAAATAATTTCAAACAAATGATTGTGTTTGGAGACAACAAATGATTGTGTTTGAAAATGTTGCATATTATTTGAGAAGCTGCATTAAAAATGTGCTCATCCACTACCGATGCGCAACGTAACTGCCGATGATATCATTCGTGGAGAATGTGACATTCCCAAGTAATTATTTATTTTATGCGAAATATTATCAAAGGGCCAAATTTTGCTGATGAACATTCATTAAAATAACGTCGATATTATTTATGCTGACACTGGGTGTATGTCAGCCCGCAAAATGTTTAACTCTTGGATTGGCAGTAAAGTCTTTAACCAACTCTCGGCAAGTAATCCCGATACTTAATAGGTATGGCCATACGATTGGATATAATTTGGCAGAAGAATTGACAACCAAAAGGACATATACATCGATCAAAGATAACAAAGTTATTCCAAAAGGCATCACTGCAGCAAATGGACACAGCACTCACGTAGAGTTCGATACTTTCGACCGCTTCGTTGACACAACTTCTGGAAAAGACACAGTTGGTATTATTTATCAATTCTCTAGTAACGGAGCTGATAATTTTGATGGTGGTGAAGCTACAATCTCATCAGCGCCTCAAGTAAATTGCAACGAAAATGGAGAAGGACCTACTCGCAAGAGAAGGCGTTTCAGTGAAATATCACGAGAAATTCGACCATATTATTCGAAACCTAAGGCAAGTATTAAACCTAGGATTACTGTAGATTCGTTTACCAATACAATGAGTTATGCAAAGGTGCTACAGAAATAGTAACAGATAAGGATTTATTATGGATAATGTCGGATGTGGAACGCTCCCAAGTTAACAAAATTTTTATTACATTATGGATGTAATAAAATTTTTGTTAACTTGGGAGCATTCCGCACAGAGATGGCATTTTTTATAGCCATCGGAAAATATATTGACTGCAGTAGATTAGTGGAAATACTGGTTCAAGCAGAAGTATTAGCTGGCGGCTCCATGAATAGCTTCTTAGACAGCATGCACTTCAATCGTTACAAGCGCTTACATCCGCTAACTGCTGCCGCATTACAAATATTACATTTTGAACAGTAATTATCCACAACTAATGAAACACTTGAAGCGATAGATGAACTGCTACAAACGCAAATACAGAATGCATCAGATCAGGCTGCGTATGACGTACACGAAAGAATCGAGTTACAGATTTATTGATTTACCAGATTTATTGAGTTGTATTTTGAACGTTTATAAGGAATTCTGCAATTAGACTGATCGGAGAAAATGGGAAAACTGTTCATTTTATTATCAGTACTGTGAGTTACTTCAATTATACCATCGGTTTTCCGGAAGTCTCCACACCAGTAACTTTGTACGTGAACTTCGTGTGTCAGCATTAGAGCAACAATTAGAGCAGACCATCAATGCTGATGCTAGCAATCAATTAGCTGATAATTTTGCTGCAGACCCAATGTATGCAAGTCAAAGATGGGCGCTCAGTCACAGCATGAGGACGAAGATATTAACATCTATGAAACAAGATATCGGATTAACGAAAAAAGACGACACTTCGCACTCATTGCAACAAAGTAAAATTAAGAAAGACAAAAAAAACTCTGAACAATATCATTGAAGTAATAAAACGTACTATGAATGCTTTTGATGACACTTTTGACATTATTGAACATTTCAACTATCAAAAGAAGTCGCTGATTTTCTGGTTAACATGAAAACAGCAGGCTATCAACAAAAACTAAATTTTATCTTGGAATGCTCTTCAACTCCCGCAAGATTCGAGATTCAAGAAACGAAACAAAGTATGCAATTTTGCATTTCAATGTGTGACTAAAGTCTTGGGTGCCAAAGACAAGAATAAGAAAGGAAACGAGACGTATTTGGGCGACACTTGGCAATTAGCCTAAACAAAAAAATTCATCTCGAATTTTGACTGAATTTTCCACTAGCCCATTACCCCCTGGTGGAGAGTACTATGTGGCTTAATGCAACGGATCCAGTATGCGTAAAAGTTCCCCATGAACCTGCGCCTGCGGTTGGGTCTTAGATGAATATTTTTAAAACCAGTAGGAATCATTGGGGATCATGCACGTTTTAAAATTGAGGATATTGTTGAAAAAACCGAAACAGAGAGTGATAACGAAGAAGGTTCGGAAGTTGGAGATTGTAGTTATATGTCCTTTGACTCCGAACCTGAATTACTTTAAAAAAATTAAGAATTTTTTGTATTTTGATTTTTGACAATAAACAGAAGTTTTTATTTAATTGTCGTTTTTTTATTTTGTCTTCTAATAATAAAGATGAGTATCATAGATGTACAGTCGACTCTCATTAATTCAAACATGCGATAATTCAAACCTCTCTATAATTCAAAGTCATCACGAGGTCCCTACGAAATCTCTTTATATTTCGAACTAATTCCATACATTTTTGTACACTTGGTAATTCAAACAAAAATTCATTGCTATTTATCAAAACGACGCGTTAATTCGAACTCATCGGCGTTCAACATTCGACAATTCGAAGTTGCAGAGAGAAAGAGGCGGAAATATTTAACAATTAGTACTAACGTACAAATACGATTTTTCGACAAGTTCAAACGTGTATTGTTTTTGTTATGATTAGCTTGAATTGGTTTGTGTTATAATTCAGTTACTGTTAATCTTTCGTTGTGTATACAGATTAAAATTTTCTGTTAGTCATGAGCCCTAGAAAGTATAAATATTTATTTTATTTATTTTATTTATTACCCTTTAATAAAACTATACACCAAACATGGGAAACTTAGTACTAATTTATACAAAACAAAGAACAGTACAGTTTATTAGGCGGCCTTATCACTTAGAAGTGATCTCTTCCAGGCAACCTGGGCAAAAGGTAACAAGCTACTGAAATTTCGATGGTAGGAAGAAGAAAAAAGTCAAGGAACAAAAAGAACAAGATAAATAAATAAATAATAATAATTAAAATAGATATACAGGTAGATATTATATAATTCTTGATACATATAAATAAATATACTACACTCGAATATACACAATTATATTTTTAATAATAATATATACAATTTACGCATATACATAAATAACTATAATTTATATACATGATACATATAATTAAATACATACATACTACATAAAACAAGTATAAAATACTATAAATACATACATATACATATCTGTGTATAGATAATAATATGAAAATACATAGTTAATGTGCCGAGTTGAAAGCAGAGGTGAGAAAATGTCGTAGCAAAAGGTTTTTAAATGAAGATATATTTTTAGCTTGTCTAATAGGCAGTGGTAAAGAATTCCAAAGATTGACAGCAGTGGCAACAAACGATTTAGCGAGGAAGTGAGTACGTCGAACAGGAACACTCAAGGTGAGTCTATCAGCCGAGCGAAGAGAATAGTTTTCATTGTGCAGGAAGGAAAAATTGTTTTTAAGATAAATAGGAGCAGAAGGATCAAAAAGGATACGGAACAGTAATTGCAACAAATGGAGATTCCGGCGAAAACGGATGGGGAGCCACTTGAGCTTTTTTCTGTAGATAGAAACGTGATCGTATTTTCGAAGGCCGAAAATAAACCTAATACAAAAATTTTGGAGTCGCTCAAGTTTATCAGTTAGCTCTACTGATAAATCAGGAAAACATGCATCAGCGTAATCAAGAATAGGGAGTAGAAGGGATTGTGCTAGCATAATTTTAGTGGGAATGGGCAAAAAGTTACGAAGCCTTCGGAGCGTAGCGGAAGCGGCATAAATCCTACGGCTCAATTCCTGGATATGATTAGACCAGGACAACGTTTGATCAAACAGAACACCTAAGTTTTTGACTACCTTTTGGTAAGGCAAGACTACGTCACCGATTTTGATGCTAGGCAAAATACCCCAGTCGATTTCAGAAATTAGATAAGGACTGCCGATTATGATGACATTGCTTTTAGAAGGATTTAGTTTTAGTCCAAAATCATCGCACCAGCTAAGTATAGAAGCTAATTCATTATTACAGAAATCTATTGCCTTAGGTAAGTCAAAGATAGTAGACTGGGTATAAATCTGTAAATCATCTGCATACATATGGTACAGAGCCGTCAATCGGGAGCATAAGGAATTGATAAAAATGGAGAAGAGGAGAGGAGATAGGACACCACCTTGCGGAACACCAGCAGAGACTGCGCACCAAGACGAGTGTTTAGAACCTATCATGATACGCTGCCTCCGACCGGTAAGGTAGGAACGAAACCAGTCAGTTACCGAAGGAGATATGTTAATTAAACGCAGCAAACCCAACAGTATGTCGAAGTCAACGGTAGTAAAGGCATTGCTGAAATCCAGCAGAGTCAGTACTGTGAGCTGCTTATTGTCAATACCAGCACGAATGTCGTCAGTCACCTTGATAAGAGCTGTAGTCGTACTATGACCAGGACGGAAACCAGATTGGAAATCACTAAGGATATTGTGTGTATTAAGGAAAGAGGTGAGTTGGTTATGAAGAAGACGTTCGAGGACTTTGGAGAGGAAAGGTAGTATAGAGATATGGGACGGTAATCAGAAAAGGAATTAGGATTAGATTTTTTAGGCAATGGAATAACTTGTGCATCTCTCCAAACACTTGGGAAGACGCTAGTGGAAATGGAGGTATTGAAAATGTGAGTGATAATGGGAACAATGAGGTCAAGGATAGGAATGATCATATTACGGCTAACAAGGTCACAGCCAACTGCGTTTGATGATATTGACAATATCGCTTTATCAACATTCCGCTCAGTAACAAGGTTGAAACGGAAGGCAGGATAGTCAGGAGTAGGGAGCGAGGAGAGGTTGGCAAGAGTACGGTTTTTCTTACTGGTTTCAAGAGAAGGAGACGATGTAAAGTGCCCATTTAGCTTTTCAATGTCGAGATTGTTAGGAGAGTTATGAGTCACTTTACCAGCGCCTAAACTTTTCAAGAATTTCCAGTTTGAGACTGAGTCACCGTTCTCAAGAGACTTGTGGATGTGACGACGTTGAGCGTCTCTGCACAATACGTTGCAGCGATTGCGTATTCGTTTGTACTTTGCCCGCGCTTCGTCCGATTGAGCCGTTTTAAGTTTGGATTTAGCACGATCCCTTTTTAACGATAGGCTTTTTAGTTCAGGTGAAAGCCAGGGTGCCGGTGTGTGCTTCTTTTTAACTGGTCGTAACGGCGCGTGTCTGTCGTATAAATCTACAAGCAGCTTGTTAAATAAGGACACTTTCGTATCAATGAGCTCTGCCTCGTAGACCTCACGCCAACAGATATTTTTCGCATCAGACCGGAGTAGATCTCTGTCCATCCCCAAAAAATTACGGAGCAGAACAGTGGAGGGTTTGAATTTAGGTGATCGGAGCTTGTATGAAAGGTAAATAAGGTCATGGAAGGAAAAAGCATCGGCAGCACACTGCCCATGCTTGGATATGAGGTTGGGTAGGGAGACAATCATCAGGTCTAAGAGTGAGGGATTACAACCAGGAAAGAAGTGAGTAGGATTTAAGGAAAGGGTGTGGAGGTTGTGGGAGTTGATGATGGAGAGCAGCTTATTAGCACGGCTGTCACCTCTAAGCAAGCATGTGTTAAAATCTCCCATCAAAATTAAATGCTCATATTGTGGAGACAGGTTATCAAGGAGGGATTCAAAAGAGGAAAAGTAATCAATGGAGAGAGAAGGACTGTAAAAAACGCCAAGAAGGATTTTGGAATGTGGTAAGTGTACTTCAATGAGGAGATGTTCGGTTGAATTGGACGGAGGAGGTTGAGGGGAGGAGCAAATTAATTTAAACGGGATATGAGATCGGAGGTAGATCGCCACGCCACCACCACCCTTCCCAACACGATCGTTGCGTATGAGGTGAAAGCCAGGGATAGAATAAGCAGCGGATGGATGACACGGTTTGAGCCAGGATTCTGAAACAAGGATGGCATGGATATTTCTTGACGTAAACGCTGAGAGCATGTCAGGAAAATGTGCCGGAATACTTTGTGCATTAATGTGGATGACATTAAAATTTTTAGGGACATCATTAAAAAAGGAGGAAAGGGAAAAATCGAGAGGAGGAGGAATGGCACTATGAAAACTATCTTCGCTGTAAAGCGACGAATCAGATAATAAATCGGCATTGATATCAAAATTCACACTAACATCAGACATCTATAATATAATATAAATAAATATTAATAATATATATAAATATGAATTAAATAAAACTATAATATTTATATAATATAGATAAATATATATTAGTATAAACTAAAACTTTTAAATTTATAAATTAAAGGTACGCTTGATTACCCTGTACCCACCGCAACAGTAAAAGTATCACAATTAAGCACATTATATAGGTAAACATTTGACAGTTTAAAAACAAGCCAAAAAAAAAATCAATTTAACAATATAAAAGTTTACACATATCGACAAAATATCAATAATTACTTAACAAAAACCACAGACAAAACTTAACCGAAAATTGTTACTGGCAATAACCGAAATGACTTTGATTATGACATTTGACAAACCCATGACATCTGACAGTTAACAAATAACACATACAAAACAAACTTATAAATTGATATTATTTAACTTTGTGAAGGTACGTTATTAAATACATTTTGCATATAACCGTAACCAGAAAATAAAAAAGAATCAAGTCACAGAGATGAAAATTAGCTATTACAGTAATTTTGGGAGTCAGCAAACAGTCAAGTGAAATTAATAAGTTTTAACCAATAAAGTACAAAGATAATTAAAATTTTCAGAGTAAAAGCAAAACATAATCTTTTTAAACCTGATGTTAAATAAAATAAGACTACTTAGCTCTAGTTGGCCTTTTAGAACGAGGAACACCTTTGATATCTTTAGCAAGGTCACTATTAGAGGCTGATGCACTTGGAGGAGGCTTGTTATTGTCTGCAACAGTTGAAGGGATGCACTTGAGATCACCAACACTCTCAACGCGATGACGTGCTCCATCTGAGTCCAAGACAAATATTATCCCATCCCTGGTCCAACACTTGGAGACACCAAACTGATTCCGAGCAGCCATGAAAATTTCATGACGGCTTTTGGTGAGGAATTCGGACAAGGTGATGCCAGAGCCTTTTAGTTTTGTCTTGGAAGACCATAGCTGCTGCTTTGTGTTGAGGTCACGGAATTTTATAAGTACAGGTCTGGGCTTGCCGTCCTTTATAGAACCCATACGATGGCAGCGGCTAATATCCTCAGAAGAAAGGTTTTGTGCACTTGCATGTTTAATTAATGTATCAACTGTGGAAGTGAGAGTGTTTTCATCTTTAGCTTCGGGTATACCATGCACTAAGAGGATTTTGCGCCGGTTTCTCATCTCCAGTTTTTCATATAGATGACTCAGGGCGTCTACTTGAGACTGCAAACACTGAAGCGATGTGAAAACAAATGCTCGAAATGCCAAGAAATCAGAAGCCAATCTTGATGGGGGACTAGCCAAAGTAGAAGTTGTAGTGGTCTTTTGTAGATCTTGTTGGAATTCCATCATTTTTTTATTGAACATCTCAGACATTTGTGCTAAGGATTGCTTAATTGATTCCATCCTGACAAAGTTTAAAAGTGAAGTGCTTGTTTTATTAAAAAAAAAGTAATTGTGAAAGTATTGGTGAGTACTTTAGGGAGATTTAAAGCACCATTAATATTATAATATTCTTATTTTGAAAATAAATTCGTAAGAGCAATTAAAAACACGTGTTAGTTTTTTTTACGCCTACCGCCGAAAAAAGTTTGACGATTGCTGAAAAGAAGAAGTTAATCGAAAAAGTAGAGGAAGGTGAGAAGAAAAGTGATGTTGCAAAAGAATTTAAGATTCCTCTGAGTACTCTCGGATCGGAAAAACTTAAACCCTTAGTGATAGGCAAAGCAATGAAACCGCGATGTTTCAAAGGAGTGAAGTCGTTTCCCACTGATTATCGTTCTAACAAAAAAGCTTGAATGACGACAGAACTTTTTAACAATTGGCTTTTAACAGTTAATGGGGACATGAAACGCCAAAAGCGGAAAATTTTACTGTTTTTAGACAATTGCACTGTCCACAACAGTCCTCCTACATTGTCCAACGTGGAACTCTACTTCTTTCCGCCAAATACAACTTCCAAATTGCAACCATTGGACCAAGGGATCATCCATAATTTTAAAACGTTCTATCGCAAAGAAATTGTTAAGCTTGTTTTAGAATCTCTCGACAACCAGCTAACTGCAAATATCACGGTTCTGACAGCTATTTTACTGATTGATAAGGCATGGAGAGCTGTAACACCCCTAACGATTCTCAACTGCTTCAAAAAATCCGGTTTCTTCAAAGAAGATCAGAATCTTCCAATACTTATGGATGATCAAGAACCAGCAATAGAACCATTAATTGACATCAGCGATGTGAGTTTTCTTGACTTTGTTCAAGTGGATGAAGATGTTGCTGTCTCAGGTACACTAACCGATGGCGAAATTTTATCTGCGACAGAAGAAATGAAAAAAGTAACGATGAAGTTGAGGACGATACATCAGAACCTTTGGCAGAAATGTCAGTTAAGGAAGCAAGATCCTCATTCGATACCTTACAAACCTTCTGTCTACAAAACGAAAGTGGTGAAAAAGAATTTCAGGCACTCTTTCTCTTAAAAAAAATTATTGATAAGTCTGAGCAGCAGCACTATGCATTGAACCAAACCAGTATTACAGAATTCTTTCGAAAACTTAGTTAATTCACATTATGATTGCATATATGTACACGAATGTACGGTCTCTAAACTTTTGTCATTGTTATAGAATAGGAGTTAATAAATAATAATTGATCAACACTTAAGAATTCGAAGTTTTATTTATTTACTCTCACAAATTTCGAACCATTTGATATTTCAAACACTCGATAATTCGTAGTATTTTAAGAGTCCCTTGAGTATCGAATTATCGAGAGTCGACTGTATTACTAAAACATATTTTCTTACTAAATATGTATATAGACTTTGCCCCATAAAATATAAACAAACATAAATAATTGAGTTGTGTAGTTGCAAAAGCCGCCATAGTTAATTGATTTTCATACAATTTGATCTATGAATTGAGTTTTAAACTTCATTTTTCTAAGAACAGTTTTATTAAAAATATTCACCGACTCCGATATAAAGCCCTCTATAGTACCTATATTACAAGAAGAAGACACTGATCTTATGCGATATCTTTCGATTGGCAAAAGAATCTTGGCTTGCCAAAGTTATCCGACCAGTCGGCTTATTACAGTCACCAAATTAACTTTCACAACTTTTTAATAGTATAAGGATGTTCCAAGGCTAAATTAACCCAAGATAATGTAAATTCATACCGTTGGAACGAATCTTCACACGCAAAAGGTAGTAATGCTATTATAAGTGCTGTCTTTCACTATCTCAAATCTTTGCAATTCAATGAGAACATCACAACATCAGATGGATACGCCGGGCAGAATAAAAATACCGGCACGATATGCTGGGACATGTCAAAAGAGTAGAGATAATTTTCCCTGTTGTTGGACATTCGTTTTTACCAGCAGATCGGGTTTTCGCTAAAATAGAAAAACAAATAAAACGCAAAGAAATAATTGCTTCACCTTCTGAATATACTGATGTACTAAAAGATCACTACAAAGTGACTGACCTAACCAACATTCCCGTCTATGACTGGAAAGAATCGTATGAAAAAATAGTAAAACCCACAACGTCTTGGCATTGTTTCTTCCTTACTAGAAATAAAAAACTTGACAACATTATTCTGCAGGGTGAAATGACATACCTACCGCAATGAAACTGGAATTAAAAAGATAACAAAGAAGAATAAAACAATTCAGATGATAAGCCCCAACATTAATCAACCAAACAATATCTTCACTTAAACCAGCAAAAATACGTGATGTATGCAATCTTCTCAAAATACACTATGGGGAAAATTGGAGGGAGCTCGAATTGTACTTCTATAAGGAATTGGAATATAGGAATAGAGCAGTTCACGTCGAGAATGTAGACGAAGAAGAAGACTTAAATCCTCATTTCAACCGCCAGAAACTTTGTGACAATAGCTTTGTAGATGAAAATTTGATGAATTAAGTGATGCCTTTTCTGTTGTTTGGTGTTTTTTAGATTTTTCATTAAAATTCAAATAATAACAAATTAAAAATACTGGTTTTTTTTTCGACTTTTATTATTGTAGAAAACAGTCATCAATAAAACCAATCAAATTAAAAATTACTATACTAATTCATAAAGGACTTCGATGACTTCATACAAATGTGTTCATTGCAAAACCTGCAATAACATGGCATGTGCTATTGCACACGCTCGCCATTTTATAATGTGAGCGGCAGAACCCGCTTTAATTAAAAACAAATCTTAATAGTTTGGAAAATCCAAAAGTCCACACCTCATAATCTTATCCTTTACAATAAAATTGATTATTTATAAAGAGTTCACTATAAATATAAAAAAGAAATGAAATAAAACAGTTGGAAAAGTAAAGAAAGCGGTACCGTAATAGTTGAGCTATTTTTCTTGTGGCCCCACCTAGATGTGAAACTGCGCAGGTTTAAGTACTGACTACCAACTTATTTTTTTAAACCTTGGCTTATAGTATAAAGAATCGAGTTTATAATGGTGAATTTTGAGTACACTATAAATATAAAAAAAAAAAACAAAAATAAAATAAAGAATATATATAGATATACTAAAATTATGGAGAACAGTCGATATTTTTTTTTTTTGTTTATTTAATAACAATTAAACCACATCGAATCAGACCCTGAAAAATGAAAGGGTTCTATTCCTGAGCATACTCAAGCATAAGAGAAAAAAAAAAGACTCGATTAGTAAAGTATTTCGGTCGCTATCGTGTTAACAAGAAAATCCTCCGCATATACAGACACACGGACGTCCAAGACAGAACTTTTTTAAACTGTTTTTTAACTAGTTTAAATAACAAAAATGACATCAAAAATATCATGAATGTTAAAAATAGTGTTTTTTCTTAATATGTGTGTGTATGTATTATCTTACAAGTGCAAGTATGATACATAAAGACATTTTAAGTTTGAAAAATCAGATGTTTTGCGCGAAGTGACAGTAGTACCCACCTCAACGCTTCGCTTATGAGGCGTGCAATAAGTTCTATGTTTTGTAAAAAAATTATGAAAATAAACGTTAAATTCTCTATCCATTACGCATATATCAGATTATGCATATGTATTTTTAAACGATATTACTTACCAGAGAAAAGCCTAGAACATTTTTTTAATTAGTAAACTTTTTGTCAAAACTGTTTCGGTGGCTTTTGCAACTACACAACTCAGATATTGATTGTAAAAGTAAATCCCAAGTGTAAAATTTGTGTAAATGGTAGTTACAGATTCTTCATTCTGGTCGTACATAATAATTGTTATCGCAAAAAAGACTTACTCTTAATGAATTCTGATGGTACAGTGAGTCAATTAGAATTATTACATCCAGGATAAAAGCATTTATTTTGTGTCATTGGTGCTCTTACATAATTGGGCAGCTCTACACTGTCTGATGTAGCTAAGACATGCTGTTCAGGATGCAACACATTGCTATCTACTTGAGATTGTATTGAGGACAAACTAGCTGGTTCAGGTGGTTCCAATTCTGGAGTTAAACAAGATGCTGCTCTATCAGGCCTTCGCCAACAATTATGACACACACTTGATGATCATTGTAGCTGAAACAATAAGATAAACAATTTATATTTTATTACTTATTATTGAGGTTGCACTGTAACATAGATTTGTTAGTAGTTTAAGCTTTCAATTCAACTACCAAGAGATCAAATTGAACCAGAGAACAATACTGAGAACAAACAATAGATATTATTTAGCTGGTAAGTATTGGCTAAAAAGCAGAGCTTTTTAAAACAATAATATAGTTGTATATCTTAAATGATTTGAGTGGTCAATGCAAAAACAGTTATTGGGCCCGTCGAAATACGCCTTTGTTAGCCTTAGTTCATGACTTGTTAAAGGAATAACCTATGTATTCTAGCGGTCAGTTGGATATGTTTACTTTACAAACTTGGATCAGCAATGTGGATCTTTGGGATGTGTTGGAACTGGAAGTCAGGGGCATTAATAAACCAATAATGAGCTATCAGCCTCAAATCTTAAAACAACTCGCGGTAGAGTATTTAAATTCCAATTACTCAGATTTTTATTATATTTACACAGATGGCACGAAACTGGGCAACTCATGCGGCCTAGCTATTTATGATCCTCAGTTGAACTGCTCCGTTCAGAGTTGCACATCAATTTTTCATCATGCACGTTGAACTGATTGCTATTGCAGAAGCTATTTCATATATTAATTCATTGGGAGATGGTAAATTACTAACATATATATTATCAGACTCTAAAAGTGCTTTATATTAATATCACCTGGCTCGATGTACCTCGAATTTTTGAAGCACACCGATTGCCTATAGCATTTTGAAAATGCTTAGGAATATTTCCTGCAATAGTTTTTTTGGCACTTCCTTCTTCTAAGGAAGCAAGATTTATTTTAAAAATTGTTAATTTAGGTTTTACACGTAGATAGTAGTTTTTTGTAATGCCAATGAGGGTGGCATGATCATGTCTGTCATCAAACCCTCGTTAATAAAATAAAGATAAAAAAAACAAACAATAGACTTCTAATTATGTCTTTTTTTTCATTAGTTAACAGATTAAACTGAAGAGATAAACAACAGTTGAAGATATTAACCAACAAAACTAAAAAGCATGTATCTACCAGATATGAGCACCACAGATGACAATAAAATTGTTAAATTCTTACCTGACATAGTGTAATCTCTGGGGCTATCATATTTCTTATGCGCTCCTCACGCAGAGAATCAGACTGGAGTGTGTGTGATCTTATTTTCAAAAGAGACTTTCCACAGCTGAATGCTGATGCTCACATGTACATGGCCAACAATACGAGCATTTTGTTTTCAGTAGTTGGATGTAGTACTTGATTTCAGGCTGCTGTCCAACATGAGTGGCAAACAACACGTCACTCGAAACTTGTGCCTAATAAGATAATATACCTAATTTCAAATTGATATTAAATAAATGAACTCGAAAGCAATTATCAGAGCAAGACATAACAGTGACAGTTGAATCACTTATTTACCTGTTGTCGAACCCATTGTTGGAATCCGCACGTCTGCAATTTTTAGCAAATGCCTTCGTAAACTCGAGACATATATACCACAGTTGACGCAGCGTAAACGTTCTCTTGAATGAGTTACTGAGGGCTGGGAAGAACTTTCGCCGGTGTGAAAGCTTGGATCATCATTATGAGTGGATTATAAAGTCCAAGTTCGTGCCGTGGCCTGGTTGTCGAGAGTGGCGGGAGCGGAGTCCACGTTCGAGCCGTGGTCAGCAGCATTAGTAGAATTATCGGAGTACATTTACGAAGCTTATTCGTTCGTCAGTTAACAAATCCGAAGCACAATCCGAAGTCTTTCACACAGAGTCTTTCACATTGTCCGGTCCGATATCGGGTATCGGAGCCGACACCGATATGCCAGCGGCTATCGGACGATAATGTTCAGTGTTGCCAACTCAATTTTCGAAAAGGCAGTATACCAACAGCAAAAAAGCACTAGTTTGTGTATTTTCAGTCTTTAGTGTAATAAGAAAAAAAAAAGAAAATGTGAACAAAGATTGTATCACTTAATAACTAATTGTAATTCAGATTAAACTCAGATAAAATATGACTAATTGTAATTCACACGTTGCCCTTTCATATTTTGATATGCCGCTTGAGTATATTATTTGACCACATTATTCATTCCCACTTTTACCGCTGTAATCTAATAAATGGATAAACCGAATTGGATAAAAATATAACTAAGTGTACTTCACCCGTTATGCACTTTTATTTGATATGTCACTTGGGTATATTTGACAACATTAGTTTTTTTCATTCCCACTTTTACCCATAAAAAGGTATAATAAATGGATGAACCTATTTTGATAAAACATGTCTAATTAAACTTTACACGTCATGCCCTTTCATATGATATTATGTCACTTGAGTATATTTTTGACAAATTCATTTTTTTATTACCACTTTTATATCTATATTAAATAAATGGATGAACCGATTTGTTACTGATAGGTCGTTCACTTTCATTTAATATATCACTTAGGTACTTATATTTGACAACTTTCGTTTTTTTCATTCCCACATTTACCCCTATAATAATATACCTAGGTATAATAAATGGATGAACCGATTTTGATACACTTTATCTAAGAACCAGCGTCGGAAAATATGCTGCCTGACTAAAAAAACCGCATCTAATTCGGATTACCTGTTAGCGAGCTACGGTGGCACAAACAGACACACACGCACAGACACACATAGCGGTCAAACACTTATCACCCATCTTTTTGCGTCGGGGGTTAAAAATATAATACGACATAATTTAAAGGACATTTTATGTATAAAATTTACCTAGAAGTAAGAATAATTCTAATTTGACCAACCCCCCGCCCCCCCCCCTTGGGCACTTTCGATATGATCACTTGGACATTTACAGGAATAATAATTGTAACAGATAACTTACGTTTTATCGTACAGTGTATAGAATGCCTTAGCAAATGTTCGCCGTGAATACTTAAATGGTCATAACTTTTTTATTTACGAACCGATTGACATGAAATAAACACTAAATGTTAAATGAAGACTACCACAATATATTAGTGAAAACCGCATCTTAATCGGATAAGCCGTTTCTGAGATTAGCGTGCACGAACATACAGACAAACAGACAAACAGACAAACCGACAAACAGACAAACAGACAAAAAATTTTTTAACTACAGTTTTGGGTTTGGGATCGATTTAATAATAGCACCTGCTAATTTTTTTTTATATATTTTGATTGTACAGACACGACTTTTCTAGAATTTTATTATATGTATTGATGATGATGATTGATGATGATGATTAGTAGGTACAATTCTGATAAGTATGTAAGTATATTCAAATAACTAAAAAAAGTGTGTGTTTTACAAAACTACGAACTGTACGCAATGTCGAAGCTTTTTAAGAAATGTATTTATTTTTTAAGAATTTATTATGACCGGAAGGAAGTTAGCGCGGAAAGTTTTTTTTTTAATTATTAATACCTATCTCAAAAATTGCTCCTTAAGGGTGCTATTACGGATTTTTACAAAAACACGCTGTTTTTCGGTACCATTTTAACTTAAAGCAATTACACGTGAAAACATACTTAGTAATATCTTAATTTAAAGATAATATATTCAGCTCTACGTTCATCTTATAAAAATTGTACGACGTCATACAAAATTGTCGCTGAAATACGATTTTCCCGGCACAATAATCGCATAAAATGCAAAAAAATGGGGTCTAAAACGGTACCATTTTAAGAAAATTAAAAGCCTAATCTATCTTCTTACCTATACATTATTGAGGGATATATTAATAGTCCTTTATCCTCGTAACGCCCAGGCAATTTTTACCAAACATTGGCTTGCAGCCCAAGTACCTTTTAAAAGGTTCACATGGTGCGGACCCGGAGGTGATGAAATCTAAAAAAAGTGCCTTATTATTTCCGTATGAGCGTGGGATTTTTTCTGCATGTAAATGTAAGTCAGTGGAAGGTTTTGAGACACTAAATACCCCCAAATTCCTTATTCTTTATTTAGGCATATGGGCTTTAATGTATTATCTACAAAACCCGATTTCGCACAATTCGTATTTTTTAAATTATTGATTAGCGGTAGACAATTATACAGGGTATATTTTATATTACAAAAAACAATGAACATAAATATTTGGATTAATACATGTCTTCCAAAATTTTAATGACCAAAAACATATCTCACACTAACAATCTAAAAAATATCAATTTTTGAACAATTTGATCATTATTTTCTGTACTTATTATTTTTAAAGGCTAGTTTATCACGTGTTTTAGGATTTCTATCAGAAGAAATCCACTTCCAACAGATGACAGAAGCAAAAATTAGCAAGTTTCTAAATTGGACCCAAAAACACTATATAATAGCAACCCATATACCTTTTAAAATCAGAATGATAGTAGGTAAATTGATATATTTCTATAGAAATTTTAAATAATTTTGCAAATAAGGTTTTTAATAAAAAAATATTATTTTCAGATTCTTCAGAACTGGGAGAGCTTTCTTGGTTTTGGTTTATGTTGTAATCCTCATCTCCAAATAGTTCATACTCTTCTATATCTGACTGATTTCATACTTCTAAAGCTTCTTCGATTTGCTCATCTCTCATTGGGTTACCTGAAAAGGATAGGTACTAAAATATTCTGTAACGGACTAAAATATAATTTACTTTATAATAAGAAGGAGAAAACGGTCTAAATCATAAGTTGCACAGGCAAATCAAATTGATTAGTGGTATATACCCTTATACCTTTTAAAATCCAATAATATGTTAATACACTTAATACTCTTATACCTTCCATATCTATCTTTATAGAGAAACCTACCGAGGCCAGAAACCTGACCTAACCTAAACTAACCTAACTTTGACATGAACCTAACCTAAACTACTTAACCTAACTTTGATAATAACCTAACCTAAATAAACCTAACTTTGATAAACCTACATAAACCTAACTTTGATAATAACCTAAGCTAAATTAACCTAACTTTGACATTAACCTAACCTATTACAGAAACCTAACCTAACTTTTATAGAAACCTAACCCAAACTAACCTAACTATTACACCTAAACCTCACCGCTTTTTAAAAGTTAGGTTAGTGTAGGTGAGATTTCTATGGAAGTTAGGTTAGTGTAGGTGAGGTTGCTGAAAAGTTAGGTTAGTGTAGGTGAGGTTGCTGAAAAAGTTTTTTATTTATTTATTTATTTATTTATTTATTTATAAACACACACTAACATTACAGTTTCCCAATACGATAGTGGTTTTACATTTAATTGGTTACATAGAAATATTTAACATACAAACTAAATACATACATTACTTTTTATAACATAATACAAATAAAGCTACTTTAGGTTAGTTTGGGTTAGGTTTCTTTAAAGGTTAGGTTATTTTAGGTGTGGTTTCTGCAATAGTTAGGTTAGGTTAGGTTAGGTTAGGTTAGGTTAGGTTAGGTTAGGTTAGGTTAGGTTAGGTTAGGTTTTTTTTTTTTTTTTTTTTTTTTTATAAAGCACCCGCCATCTCAGGGTGTTGTGTGCTTTTCTCTGGAATATCGTCCAGAGGTGTTTATTTTCTTTTAAATCAAATACCACAAATTTTTTATTAACAAATTAGGCCTACATTAATACAATTATAAAAATACAAGTTAACAATTTACAGTAAAATTTCCAAAATAATTAAATACTAAAAGTTAATGTTACATTTAAAACTTACATTAATTAAAACATTGTAATGAGAATAATAAAAAAGGAAATAAATTAAATTAATACAATTATTAAAAGTAAAAAATACAAATTAACAATTTACAATGACATTGCCAAATAAATAATAAAATACTACAATAATTAAATATTACATTTTTAAAACTTACAATAATAAAAACATTACAATGGAAATAGTACAAAAAGAAATAAAACAATACGGCACAACACTTATAAAACTTAACCCTAATATCACAGCAGCTTATCACAATGTCTTTTGTTCACCACCCTCACAATTCGTTCACAGTATTCCAAGAATATATTCCTCGTCTTATCCCCCAGGGCCGCAGGCAGATTCTCACCCGTCATCGCGATGCCCAATTTTTGCTCAATAACATATCTATCTCTTGCAAAAATCGGACACTCGAGCAACAGGTGAGAAACCGTCTCGTCGACTCCGGGCTGACACAGGCACGATGGATTCTCCTTCAGCTTGAATCTGTTCAAGTAGAAGGCGAATCCACCGTGTCCAGTCAGTACTTGTGTGGTGTGGTGTGTGATGTCTATTTTCCGTACTATTTTGTATGCAGCAGCAGCGCTTGGGAAAAAGAGCTTCGTGCCTCCAGCCGTCTCCCCCACATCGTATCTCCCGTCCCATTCGCCAATCGTATCCTGTCTCAAGATACGCTTGACGAATGAAACAGGACACAGATCGTAGTCGGGTTTCCTCTTCGACCCCAGAGCGGCCTCCTTGGCTAACTGGTCCACTCTTTCGTTCCCCCTTAGCCCTGCGTGCGCCTTGATCCAAAACAGAGCGACCTCCCGCCTCTGCAAAGCAGCTTTTCGGAGGGCCGCCCTTGTTTGCACAGCAAGGGGGTGGGGGGAACCGAGTGTGACTGCCTGGAGAGCCGATCTGGAGTCGCTGAAGATGCCGACCTTCGCCACTCCACTCTTGCAGGCTCTTTCTACTGCTCTTTGGAGCGCTAGGAGTTCGGCCTGGTAGACGGTGCAATACGACGGCAAAGCAAGCTTGACGGCCTTCGTCTCGGCCTCCCCCTCCCATACGGAAAGGGCGGCTCCGACTCGACCCTCAATCTTGCTGCCGTCCGTATAGATCCTATGTACGTGGCTACTAGCCACGTCGGAATACGAGTCCTCGTCCACCAGCCCGAACCCCAGCCCTTCCTGCTCTGCCGGATGTGGGTCCTCAATCGCCGGAGCCATTCTTTCCACCTCCCTGTCTCCCAACGCTGGGTGCGACACCCCCTTCTTGATCCCATATAATCTCGAAACTTCGAGTATTCTGAGGTCAAGGGGGAGTATCCCAGCCAACAGCATAGCTGAGTTCAGGGAGACGGTCCGATATGCTCGGCAGATCTTTTGGGCGAAACCCCGTTGAACGGTGTTCAGCCTTTTTTGGACCCCCATCTTTTCCACGAACCACGTGGTGGGTGGTGGGTGGGTGGTGGGTGCCCACGCTACCGATGCATACATAATAGTCGGCTCGATAACTGCTACATAAATAGTCCTAATAATATCTGGGCTAAGTCCCCAACCAACTCTGGCTGCCCTAGCCAAGAGTTTATACCGGGCGATTGCCTTTTGGCATACCGTCCCGACGTGGGCGTTAAAGGTGAGGCCGCTGTCGATTGTAAGGCCCAGTATTTTTATACAAGAATAATATTTAATTTCCACATTCCCCATAGCGAGCCGCGGCACGTCATATTTCAGCCTCCTCGTGGAGAGGAGGGCACACGTTTTATTAGGTGCAAATTTCAATTTATTTTCTTTTCCCCATTCGCTTATTACATTAAGGACACGGTTCGCTTTCGTTTCGATTTCAAGGGCCGTGTCCCCCTCAACGACCAACACAATGTCGTCGGCAAACGCCTGACAAAATACTCCCATCTCCTCTAACATCCATAGCAGAGGGTCCAGCAAGAGGTTCCACAGGATTGGTCCGCCTATGGACCCCTGCACGCACCCCTTGCTGGTCCCCCTACTCACTTCCACACCCGCATATCTAACTTTCACTCCCCTTTCACTCAGGTAGCTGCTGATCACCCGCCTCACGTTCGCCGGGCACCCAACTTCAGCCAACCGCACCTTTATGGCTGGCCACCAGGCGCTGTCGAAGGCTCCCTCTATGTCCAGCGATACCACAACAGAAATCTTCTTCTCCTCCCTCATATTTCTGATGTGGTTCACTAGTCTATAGAGGGCGTCCTCGGTGCTCCTCTGTGGCATAAAGCCATACTGGTGGGGGCTTATTTTGGGCAACAGGTAAAACCTGAGTCGGCCGACCAGCATCTTTTCGAAGATTTTGCCGAGAACAGGTAAGAGGCCGATCGGTCGATAGGCTTTCGGTACCCGGTATGATTCCCTGCCCGGCTTTCGCAGTATAACCACGGTCGCCCACTTCCACTGTGCGGGGAAGTAGGCGGCAGAGAGGCATCTGTTGAGCAAGGCAAGGAACCATCCCGGGTTACAATCTACAGCGTGCTGACAGATGTCGGCCGTGAGGCCATCCGCCCCGGGGGCCTTCTTGGGGTTGAAGGACCTTACGGATCTCTTCAACTCCTCCATGATGAAAGGAGGGTCGTCCGGGCCCGCCGGTGGTTCGGTGTCCAAGGACTCCGCACACCGGCGCACCCGACGATGCCCCTCACTTTCACCACTTTCCTGGTCCTCGGGGTAGAAGGTCTCCGCCAACAGTTCTGCCGAGCTCCGGGCATCGAGGGTCTCACCACCCCTCGAAAGGGGCAGATCCTCCTCTCTCCCTGTGGCTCTACTAAGCACCCTGTAGATGCCCTCCCAGACCCCCTCCCTATCCTGTTTCCGGCAAAACTCCTTCCAACTCTTCTCTTGCGCTTCTTTCACTGCCTTTTCATACATCTCTCTTTCTTCCAGGTACAATCCAACCACGCGGTCTCTGCGATCGGGTGCTGCGTTTCGGATCCTGCGTCTCCTCGTGGCCACCTGCTTCTTCATCTGCGCGAGCTCATCATTCCACCACGACAAGGTGAATTTCTGTGTGTGTTTTTTGGTCGGCATTGTGTCTCTGCATGTCTGTGTGATTGCTTCGGTGTATCTGTCTATTGCGTCATCTATTTGTTGTGTGCTGTGTATTGTGTCTATGTCTTGTATAGTTAATTGTCTGTCCGACATCAGCTGGGTCAGTTTCTCATGAAACTGAGTCCAGTTTGCCTTGTGTGTGTTAAATATGCGTGTAGTTCGTATTATGTTCGTGCCTGTGGATTAACGTTGTCTGATGCCGAAAGATATGCCGTTGTGGTCCGAGCTCGTGAGACTCTCCTCAACCCTCCAGTTGTCCACTCGGTTCAGCAGATCGTCGGAGCACGCTGTCACATCCACGTAGCTGGAGTACCTTTTCCCACCTCTGATGGTATCGAACGTAGGGATGTCCCCGGTGTTGAGTATGTGCATTCCCATTTCTTCCAGTACAGCAGACACGTCTCTTCCTCGCGGGTCTTCCACTTCACCACCCCACCACGGGCTTTTTGCGTTCGCATCGCCTCCCAGGACCATCCTATGGATACCCAGCTCTCTCCCTATCCGCCTAAGATGGTCCAGGTAGAGCCCCACTGGCTTATCGGGCTCGAAGTAGAAGGACACTACAATCATCTCCCAGGCTTTGGTTCTGAGGGTGGCCACAACGATGTTGTTACTGCTAAGGCGTGTATGTAGTTCGACATCCAGTGTGTCGTCGAGTACTACAATACACGCCTTTACTGCGCCACCCCCTTCCCCTTCGCACTGGAAGATCCTCACTCCATTGTATGTCCTCATACTTTTCGCCCCACCAACGTAGGGCTCTTGCAGCAACGCTACGCATGCCTTACGCTTGGTGGCTTCGAGCAGTAGCTCCCTTGTGGCGATTTGGCTCCGCTGGAGATTAGCCTGCAATATTCGGTACTGGAAGGACTCACCTTGGGCAACCCTAGCAATACGCTACCGCCGATCTGGCCAGAGCGTCCCACCTCTTTCTTTCTGTACACTCTCGATCAAAGGCGCTGTGCTCTGCGCTGCCTTTCTTGGCCTTGGTGCAGTTAATGCACTGAGGCACTTCTCCCCGCAACCACTTGTCGCATTCAGTCCTCATATGAGGACCGGCACAGTGGCTGCATCTTTCCTTATCCTCCCTACACATCCTTTTAGTATGCCCATAACCAAGGCAGCGGGAGCACTGCACCAGTGGACTATGGTCCATTACTCTCACTCTAGTAAGCCCTATATGGGCGTATCCTACACTCGTACATCTCTTCCATACATGTGGACTCACCCTGGCCACTACGTGGTTCTGGAGGTGGTTCCTTGCTTTCATCACATACGCTACTTCTACCTTTCTCTCTTCCCCCTTCAAGCCCTCAAGGATGCTTACATTCTGATTATTGAATGCTGTGACGAAATCGTCAACTTCGCACTTCATCACATCCCTGAAGACCAGAAGGGGGCTCTTATTTTTAACATCTTCCACAACTAATCCCTCATTCTTTCTCAGTCTTTCCTTCACCTTGACTCTTTCTTCCTCATTCGCACAACCGACGACTACCCTCCTATTTTTAACCTTTCTTACTCTCTCTACCTTCACCCATCCGTCCCTTGCATCCACAGTCTTCCTAATCCTCTCTAGCACCTCATCGCCTGTCTCTTGTTCGTCTTTGGACGACACCATGACTGAATGCAGGGCCCTTGCCTCAGGGAGTTTCTCATTGACTCCCCTCGAGACAACGCTCGCATAAGTCGCCGTTTTGGTGACAGCCATGTTGCCCTCCAAAAGCGAACTCAATCTCTCCATCTTGCTTTCACTTTCCTTCATGCTTTCTGTCATCTCTTTCATTCTATTCATCATTTCTTTCATTCCTTCAGTTAGGTCCACACTGGAGCCAGCATCGGATGGCGGGGGAGGATGTATAGGGTCCCCACTACGCCCTCCACTACCAGCCTTGGCATTTGTGAGTTCTGTCTCCATTTCTTTTATGATGTCATACATTCTTTCTAGTGCCAGTATGACCCCATCTTTTATGTCGGTCTTTAAATTGCGAGACTCTCGCAGATGGGCTTTTCCTTTCAGCAGCCAGGCTTTCCCTTCTGCAGTCCGACTTTTAGGTGCTGCTGTGGTTGCAGGCTTCTTGGCTGGTTCCATTATGAACGTGTCACTGGCACGCCTCTGGGGAGTGTGGATCATGGTGACAGGAAAAAAAAAAAAAAAAAAAAAAAAAAAAAAAAAAAAAAAAAAAAAAACCTGTCAATACTTCTTAACACTATTAGGTCTCCCAATAGGGGAGATACCTGTCAATAATTACAATTAAAAATTAATATCACAGATGTAAAATAAAAAATAAAAAAATAAAATATTAAATATTAATAAAATATTAATACGTCAGTAATAATTAAAATGGTCAATAGTAAAAAGTCAACTTATACTTAATCAAAATGTTTAAAATTAAATAAAAGTCAAGGCTACTTATACTTAATCAGGTCTCCAATCTATAGTTTCAATTTAAAAGTCAATCTATAAATAAATTAATCACAGATTAATAAGATCACAGAATATACAATATTAATATACAGATATAAAATATTTATAATATCTAGGTCAATACTAATTAATACTATTCAACAGTAAAAAGGCAAGTCAATAGATAATATATAGTTGTATTTAGGTCAATCAATAAAGCTAAAGCTAGTCAATACTAAAAACTCGTAGTCAATCACAGTAAGTTAAAATATCTAGGTCAATAAAAAATGTTCTGTGGTTTCATGAAACCACGGCAAAGCGAAGCTTAATAAAATTATCAATACAACAACAATTATTACGTTCTGTACGGTTTGACCTTGATCTTTGTAGTAAGCTAGCTAGTAAGCTAGTTAATACCAAACACTCAAGTCAATAATAAATATACTTACCTACACTATCAGGTCTCCCAATAAGGGAGTCGCCTGTTTAATACAATTTATATATAAATAAAATCAAAATGAATACATATATGGACAAATAGTACAAATGAATAATAGATAATAATATTATAATATTGTGTTGTGTGTACCTTATGGTCCCTAAGCACTCAATATATAGCTAAATCTAACAGCTACACCAAAAATGATGTAGCTGGTCTATTGATACTGTTACAATTTACTATTTACTAAACAACTTACAAAAATCCAAAATATAAATTCAATTAAAAAGATAATAATTTTGGTTTAAAAACATTCATGCACCGCCACGCGTTTGTTGTTTTTGTTCATAACACCCGTGACCTACTTAGCTTTTTCTCTTAAAATACTTTATAGAAAGTTATAAGCTTTGTGTAGGAGGGTGTATAAAGTATTTGGGCACACAGTTCAACACAAAACAAGGTGTAAGCGAAAGGGGGAAAGTGCAGTTTTGGCGGAGAAAGTTTCTGTTTATAGGTTAAAAACACTTTTGTGTCTAACTTCGCCAATTTAGCTCCGATTTCCCCGGAACAAAAACCAAGGGCTTTGTTTTGTAAAGACGCGTCTAATTACACTCTTATCTTTCACTATACATTGAGTAAAGGGGGATTGCCACCGCCCGGCTTACCA
>NC_059566.1:5025000-5060000 GCF_905220415.1 Colias croceus
AAATGTCCGGAAAATTCTTGAAAATGTCCGGGAAAAGCGTCGAAAATGTCCGGAAAATGCCAGGGAAATGACCGGAAAATTTCTGGCAAATGACCGGAAAATGCGTCAAATTGTCCGGAAGAAGCGTGGAAAATGCCTGGAAAATCCCCGGAAAATGCTCTGAAAATTCCCGGAAAATGCTCTGAAAATTCCTGGAAAATGCGTGAAAATGTCCGGAAAATGCCTGGAAAATCCCCGGAAAATCCCAGGGAAAATGCCCGGAAAAAGCGTGGAAAATGTCTGGAAAATCCCCGGAAAATGCTCGGAAAATTCCCGGAAAATTCCTGGAAAATGCGTGAAAATGACCGGAAAATGTATGGGAAATGCCTGGAAAATCGCCGGAAAATTTCTGGAAAATGCCCGGAAAATATCCGGAAAATGCGTAAAGATGACCGGAAAAAGCGTGGAAAATGCATTTTTTTTTGCAAATGACTTTTAAATGAAAATAAATTGCGTTCTATTTAATTTTTTGGCAATGTTTTTTTCTTATTCATAACATTTCATGTACACTTCTTACTAAATGAATTTATGTGAATAAAAACATTTTTTTTTCTGATATTTTTTTATCGTTTTATCCTCTAAAAACATAGTTTGTACGTTATGTATAGGCGCTCCTGGAGGACCAGGCGGTGCCGGAGGGCGAGGTGGCGCTGATCCGCCGCGCGCGCTACCTGCAGCGCATCCCCGACACGCTCTACATGGTGCGGGACATCGCGCCGCCCAGAGGTACCCACCTCACACTACACTCGCACAAACACAATCAAATAATTATTCGATCACTCATTCATTTATTACATGATACTAGAAATATAATTAGAAAAATACAGATAATAATTTTTTTTTAATCTTGCTAGGCCCTAAGAGTGAACCTTGGGGAACACCTGAAATATTTACAAAGTTACGCGATTCATAATTATCTTATGTAGGTACATTAACGTTTATAAAGCGTTAATAAGTTGCAAAGTTGCAATTGTAATATTACTGCATGAATTCTATCTCCTGACAACATTTATGTTGTGTAGCTAATGATCTACATTGTCGAATGCTTTATTAAAATCCATACACGATGTGGTTGTCCATTTATAAGCTTTTCTTGTACTTCTACGTGGTATAATGTATGTGTGTGTGTGTGTGTGTGGGGCAGGCGGCGGGGGGCAGGCGGGCGTGCACCTGTGCGTGGCGCCGCGCGCGCTGGGCCGGCTGCGCGCGCGCGCCCGCGAGCTGCGCGCCACGCCGGCCGCCGCGCGCGCGCTCGCGCTGCACCACGACACGCGCCCCGTGCACAGGCAGGTGAGTGTGGGGGGCAGCTGGGGCAGGCCAACTGTGGGGCAGGTGGGGCAGGCCAACAACAACAACAGACAAGGAGACAGTAAATAATTCATAAAAAAACGTAAATAAATCTTAAATAAATAACATGGTATTCTATGACGTCATCAAATACCGCCCAACATTGTGCAAGGCCTTTCCACCGCTACGGTACACTAACAGGCGAGTGTATAGGGCTGTGTCACAGACACCTCTGGTAAAAATGTGTTTGTAAAACTTATGTGGTATTTTGCAACATGAGCTACATCGCTACATGTATCATCGAAATCGGTTCAATAAATTTCGCGTGAATAAGTGTAAAAATCGGCATAATTAAAAAAAAAGTATATCGGCATATTTAAACTTTCATAATTAAAACAAAAATCGCAAAGACTTGAAAAGTTTACGTGAATTTAGTAAAATAAAAATATTTTTTATGAAAAAGAATCACAAATGTGTGCACTGCGTGTTACAGATAGCGTTGCGCGCGGTCCGCGAGATGTCGCTGCCCGACGCGTGCGCCGACCTGCTGCTCTCTGATGATGAAGAGCGGTGAGATTACAAACAACAATACAATACAATTATTTACCCTACTCCTTGCTCTAAATACGAACTGTATGATAATAAAAAAAAAAATTAAGAGAGATTTCATTAAAAATGTAATTAGCAATGGTTTGACTAGTTAGTTTTCTCACACGTAAAACATTGCATAAATTTACGACACTTGTTTTTATAACAGAAAATCTATCAAAACATGCAATGAATTAACCTCATTGAACATCATTATTTCTCCAATATATTTTGCCTGATTTTATATCTATAATAATTTATTCCAATAACTTGTCTCGACTTCCGCTACAATTTCTATGATAACACTAAATCTTATATTTAGTTTTTATACATTTCTAATACTTCATTTTTTTTTTTGAATTAGCTAATTACAATTATTATATTTTAAAGTTTCAATTTCAAATTGTATCAAATTTTATTATTTATTATTGGTCCAATTAATTTAATTTATTTTATTTTGTCGATTTTAATGTTTTGTAGTTACCTATGTAGAAATTTTGTAATTTAATTTTTATTTGATTTTTATTTATTACTTTATTTTATTTTGATTTATTGATTTTTATTTGAAGTTGAATGTATGCGAAATACTCCTGAAATAAATCAATTTTATTTTATTTTTATTTTTATTTTATTTATTTGCCTGCTATAAAAAATAAAATGTTCATTTCAGTGAGGGTGTATACGCGGAGGGCGCGGCTAGCGAAGCGAGCGTGGGCGCGGGCAGCGAGCTTGGCGGGAATGCGATAGATAATGATGGCCGGTACTCGCGGACACTGTGCGATGTGGATTGTTGCCGGTGAGTAAGATACAGATATACATACATAGAGACACAGACATACGCAATACACACGTGTATTTGTATACACGACATACACAAAAATTTTTATTTACCTATTTTTGGTAATCTTTAATACAAAATAGTGCCATAAACCAATATTGTGTTCTATACAGATTAGAATTTGTTTGGATTGCGCTCCGGGTTATCGTCAGATAGTTTTACAGATTACATACATACATTGATGACATGCTTTCCACATTTTGTGTTTAATCAATCCTCATTTGAATTTGTATTAAATACTATTTGTATACTTTCTATCCGTTCCCGGATAGCGGATTTATCACGGAAAGATTAAAATTTTGTTATTCGTCATCAGGTCTAGTACGGGCTCGTTGCGATGTTCCACCGGCTCGCTGCGCTCTACTCCCTCCGCACACGCACCGCTCGGTGAGTTGTTTGTTTCATTTCGTTTGTCAACAGATACCTTATGTAATAATGTATTTTATGAGTGTGATTATTATTTTATGAGGTTTCTTAGTAAGCATGGCAAGATGTGTATTCAATTTAAAGCAAATACAACATGCAATTTTTTAGTTATATAAATTTGTGATTTTGAATCGTATTTTTAAAATATATTTTTTTATGTGAAAAATATTCATAATGTATTGACTCATATTGTTAGCGACTGCTAATTTATTTGTTTTGTGACTTCAATACTTCTAATTAATTTTGCTAATTCACTAGTTTCGTATTTCAAAAAAAAAAACCGTTTATTTATTTTGAATGTATCCACAGATAAGAGTCGCTCGAACACGTGTCGGCGGGAGCTGCCTGCGAGACCGGACACCACACGGTAAGATGTATTTTAGTTTGCCTATAATTATTTTCACAAATTTTGTTTATTTTATCTAATAATCTGTGAAAGTAAAAAATGTACTTTATTATGAATTTGATAAACTAAAATTTAATTTTGCCATATTATAAAGGTGATACTAAGATCAGCTCTCTTTACTTTCAAAACACTGTTTATTAAGTACTGTTAATTGCCATTGAATTTCTTTATTGACGTCGAAATTGGTTTAATAAACTAAGACTTATATAAATACTTAACAATTTAACATTATTTTCTCGTCTTATGTGTTTTGGTAGAGGTATAAAGTTTTTCCTTTATATATCTAATATATAAAAATCAATGCCACTTTTCGTTGTAATTCCATAACTCGAGAACGGCTGAACCGATTTCGATAATTCTTTTTTTATTATATTCCTTGAAGTACGAGGATGGTTCTTATGTAGAGAAAACGTGAATATGTACCACGGGCGAAGCCGGGGCGGACCGCTAGTTCATTATAAATATATATGTTTACAGTGCGGGTCGACTTTCCGCGGCTGTACCAGACGTGGCGATGGCTCCCAACGGCAACACTCACCTACTGACTCCACACTACCCGTACCCCTCTCACTCGACACATCCCACTCATCCCACTCACTCGAGTCACTCGAGCCACTCCACACACTCGAGCCATAATGTCACACACTCGAGTTACAACGCAAGTAGCTCGAGTCACTCGACTCACTCGAGCCACATTCCCACTCACTCGAGTCACCTCACTCACGCGCACACGTTGGCGGCCGCGCACAGGATATCGGCTGGACATGATGGTGAGTCAATTGATAGAAAAAAATATTTTTGTTTTATTTGTTCTAAATGGAAATATTTGCTTCAAAAAAAAGCAAACTTACTATAATTTAGCTGTCTAGAAATTGAATTTGATCTTTGTATTGTATGTTTACGAAATCGAAATATGTGTAATAAAAAAAAACCAACTGACTTGACAACAGCAACAAGTTGTTGTTGACTTAATTAGTTAACATTATAACAATAATTCGGCGTGATGAAAATTTTAAAGGTCACAAAATAACATGAGATATTATATTTTGATGTACACTCCCAGAGTACGGAGGCGTGGTGCAACTCGACTTGGGTGACGGCGCTACACACACTCCGCGACCCGGTGAGCTATATACACATACACAAAAACACCTAACTTTCGATGTTATAATATCAAAATATTACACTATTTTTACCATCAAAGAAATAAAGAAGAAATAAATAAATTTATTTTTCAAACTCAAACATTTATTTATTCAATTAGACTTCTTCGAGAAGCACTTTTGAATCGTCATTACATAGTTTTAACATTTACCACCGATTCGGAGAGCAGTATCTATGCAAAAGAACCGGCAAGAAACTCCATAGTTACTATTACCATTTAAAACAATAACACGATAAACTACATCTAAATGATAAAATTAATATTAAATAGCACATAATTTACAAAATGTAAAAATAAATGCTGACAAAATTTATTCTCTTGACAAAAAGAAGGTTTAATTTCTCCAATTCGACTTTCTCCACGGTTTAATTTATCAAAGTAAAAAAAATCATCAATATCGGTCCAGTTTTTCACGGGTCATAACGTCAGAGATTGACAGTTACTTAACCATTCACAGTATGAATGGGGGATAAATATGAAATACATACACAAATAAATCAATAAATAAATAAAATAAAAACACAATAGACACGCATTAACAAGCCTCTGTCCCGCAGGTTCGCGCGCCCAACGGGCTCGTCCGTACCGCGAGCACTCACAGGTAAGTTAGTTTACATAATTATGGCTTTTTGTTGTTATATTTATTTACTTGCTTTCCGCTTAGTCAAATAAGAACCCGCATTGTTCTCGTTCCTGTCGGATTTCCGAGATAAAAAGTAGCCTGTGTATTATTCTCCAGCTACATACATACAAAATTTAATTGTAATCGTTTTAGTAGTTTTTACTTGAAATAATAACAGACATGACATCATCACCAACTTTCGCATTTTTAAAATTAGTAGCATAGTATTTACTGTTTACATATTATATATGTATTTTTGGAATACGGGGCTGGGTTCGATGTTAGTTTGAAGAATATATTGTGATTCTGCACAACTGCCTTATTGATGTAGCTAGCTGATAACAAACCACAGCCTGTCACCGAATATCAACAAAGTGAGGGTAGTTCGGTCAAACGTCGTATAAACAACGCCACATTTCAAAGGAAAGCGGCATTTTATAGTATTCGACAGCTAAGCAGGAATTTGTGAAAATTATTCATCCACAAAAATGTGAAATGAAGATTTAGTCTAACAGTATATAATTACAATTCCAGGCGGTGTCGTGTTCGCGCGACGACGACCTGCGCGTCGCCATCGAGCTGTCCGTCATACGCGGTGAGTTGTTTTACAGGACCAGATGTTCCCGAGATTAGCGCGTTCAAACAAACAAACTCTTCAGCTTTATAATATCAGTATAGATTTAAAAATAAATGTGTGCGTGTACTAGTGTACACACGTAAGAAGTTAAACTTCTTTATGACCTTATTTTTAAAAAAATAATTTGCTATAATATGCAACTTTACGTACGTCGAATCACGCGTGGTAGGGATAAGAAAAAGATGGCGCGTAACGGAAAAATGTTACACAAATTTTTTTCCAACCCCGATAAAGAAGTTTCACTTCAAAAATACAGGTCCTTTTTAGATAAAAATATTTTTTAGAGTTATTTTTCTAATAGAATAAATCGCGTGTTTTTCAGCGTACGGTTCGCTGCAGGCGAACAGACGAGCGGATCTCGTGCCGAGTGCCGGTGAGTATCTATTTATTTTCTATTCCAAGTTATTTTTTTATGTCAAAAGATTGAAAAATCTTTCATTTTGAGCCATAGAATCATACAACGGTTGATGTCACTGCTTAAGTGTAATAATTATACAAAATTAGAACTGCATACATAGATAACTGATAAAAAAAATTGTTTTATCTTAGTATCTCAAAAATAAGTCGTCTATGTTTGTGTCTGTATATCTAAAACTATTTGATAATAACCCGTTGCAAAATCCAAACAATAAAGTTATTCCTTTATGTATTAATATATTATTATGTACACAATGTGCAGACGCGTGTGCTCTGCGCCGCGGCGCGTCTCCCGCGCGCTCCGACCGACATCGCAACACGTGTGAGTGACAGACATACATACATACATACAAACAGTACGACAGCTTTGAAGAAATTGACAGACAAATATTATCTGCTATTCTTTAGCATAAACAAGACACTGAAATTACATACACATCGCAAGTAACACACACATATAGCATCGAATACGTGCATTGTACAATGTATTTACTGCATTCAAAAAATTACAAACAAGTAGCCTTAAAAGTAACATCACAAAAAATACACAACATCATCTAAACCAGACTATTCCATTTCTGTTAAAAAAATTTAAAGAATAGAAAAAAAAATCGATCACTGCGGGATTAGAACCTGCGTCTTCCGCCTTACCGGGACAATTTAATTGTTTCGGTTTTATGTATCTAAAGGGCCATCTATTGAAATAATTAAACGACCATCTCAGTCAATATACAACATTATGCATTTCAATGAGGACATTATTGTTACGATGGAATGCGGCATTTTTGTTGAATTTGATATTTCTTTATTATTTTCATACTATATTCAAAATAGTTTTCGTACTCTAATATAATAATTTTTGCTAAAATTCAGCACATTAAATCGCCCCTATGTACATGTTGCAGTATCAGTGAGCGGCGCGGGCGCTGTGAGCGGTGTGAGCGGAGTGAGCGGGCTAAGCGGAGTGAGCGGAGTGAGCGGAGTGAGCGGGTTGAGCGGAGTGAGCGGTGAGCGAGCGTGTGGCAGCGAGCGGGCCAGCCCCGCCGGGGACTTCGCGGACACGCACTCGTGAGATCATATTATTATTATTTATTACTAACTAACTGACTCTAAACCCGTGGAATATTACAGGGCCGTTATTTTTAGGATTTTTTTAAGTTTTGAGTCACAAAATCCTTCTCCTGACAATAATGAATATATTAAAATGAGAATTATCTAAATCGCTCCAACCGTTCACGATTAATTACTTGAGGTTTAATTACTACTTTCCGAATCGGTGGTAAATGTTAAAATATGTAATGGCGATTCAAAAGTGCTTCTTGAAGCAGTCTAATTGAATAAACAAATGTTTGAGTTCGAAATGTTTATATATAGAGAAGATTAAGTGAAGTCCCCGTAGTGGGGTAAGGGGCAGATGCATTATACATCTGTTTCACTGATCGATTTCCTTTAGGGACAAGTAGGTGATCAGACTTCTGTATCCTGCCAGACCGAGGCATTTCTTTTTTCTTCGTCTCCACCGGGGATCGAACCCATGACCCCTCGGTGTTACGCTCACTCGTCAACCACTGTACCGAGGAGGCGGTCAAGAATTATAGAGAAGATTAGGGGGTATTACAAGTGATAACTGCGTTAAAAACAACCGACTTCAAACTTGCACTTGCAACATTTACAAATACAGACAAAAATGCTCATAAAATAAAAACTACTGGGCCTATCCGAATAAAATTTTTATGTGGCTAATTCGACACCATCCCGCATCGAACAAAAAAGAATCACGTAAATCGGTACAGAAACCTCGGAGTAATCGGTGTACATAGATAAAAAAAAAACATACCGTCCGAATTGGTAACCTCCTCCTTTTTTTTGAAGTCGGTTAAAAAGCGATATTTATTTATTTATTTATTATGTCCGTGTTCCAGCGCGAGCTACTCCCGCGCGCGCCGCGACCCGAGCCCCGCATACACCTCCTAGCGACACACACCACGGTGAGTTCGCACACACACACACACACACACACACACACACACATGCACACACACACACACACATAATATATGCACACACACACGCACACATGCACACATACACGCACACTGCTGGCAATTGTTGCTTGGAAGAAATTGCTTTTTAAAAATATAGCCGCCAATTGTTTCTGATATCATGGTTTTCTAAAATTCAAAATTGTGTGCAATAAAGAATATATGACTAACTATAACACACACGAAAGTCCCATCAAAATCGGTTGAGCCGTTCCAGAGATTAGCCGCAACAAACAGACAGACAGACAAAGTTAAAAATATACTAATTTTGGTATAATATGTACCGTTTATATGTCACCGTCATCTGGTTAAATCTGCCATTGATTGACGAATGACTAGCGCGTTCATTTAATGGCGACTATTAGCAGATTCTACCAAATGACTGCGACATAAATATCTGTATGGATTTAGTTAGTAAAAAGATATTTTTATATTATAAATAAACACTCCAGTTTTATTATTGGTATACAATAAATTGTGTTATTGTTTCCTTAATTCGAGAGCAGAGAATGATATTTTTTTATTGAAATTTTCATGTATATTTTGTTGCAGGCCCTCCCCGGCCAGACTGACTAGCGAGAACCTGAGATCTCACGACACGCAGTACTAGACTACACGCTGCTAAAGTTCGACCAAAATTTGTTCAGTAGTTTACGAGTTACGAATGTATGAGAGACTATGTAAGACTATAGTTATTGTAACATAAGTGAGGACGTTCGAATATGTTTGTATTGGAGGTACTAAGGCTTGACGCTCATTCAGGGATTTTTTTTTATTATATTTTTTGTAAAAACTGTTTTTTATGGTAAAATTAAAAATAAATAATTTGGCTATTGTCTTTAAATTACAGACTGATAATTATTATTGTTATTAGATAAAAATACTGCGGTTTTATCTACTTCAATTAAAAAAGATCTGCGCGTGGTAATGTTTGATTTCAACCGATGTGTTCATCTTGTAAAGTGTAATAAGTGAAATAATAATAAAAATACTTTTAGATGATAAGATTTTTTATATTAAAAATTTAAAACGCATGAATACAATTTATTATAACACATATTAAAAGTATTAGAGTATAATTGTATGAATGGTAGTTTCTTGAAAATATTGTTAAAAATAAAATTTACTATCAATTTTCCTTTCGTATTTTATCTATTGTTGACTGTTTATTATTATAAAACGAAATCCAAGATATTAATACAAAAAATGATGTTTTAACTTTTAACATTTCTCTCTCAGTGTGCGTGAAGCCTTACTGTATTATAAAGTGTACATATTTACTTGTATATAATTATAATTAAGTATTGGAACAATAACAGACTTTCTGTAATATATACATTGGTCGATCTGCGAAACTATACAGATATTATGTGTTTATCTGACACATTGACTCGATTTTGACTTAAAACGGACAGATTTAATACAAACCTTGTACACTTAGGGTGTATTCAGAAAGAAAGCTTGAAACTTATAAGCGCTTATCGGTGCTTGTCAATGCTGGTTTTGACAAGCTTGTCAATGCTGGTTTTGACAAGCTTGTCAATGCTGGTTTTGACAAGCTTGTCAATGCTGGTTTTGACAATCTGGTTTGAGCATTGACAAGCGCCGATAAGCGCTTATAAGTTTCAAGCTTTCTTTCTGAATACGCCCTTACCAAAGATCGGTGATGGTACAATTATTACATGAGTTTGTGTTTTTTTTAACTTCCTACATTCATTTACATATTTTGTTATGTACCTATATTAATTAATTCTGGTGTCAAATGTGTTAAACACCTCCGAAAGGGCTTGATTTTTTATGAGAATCGTTCATGAATCGGTTTTGAGGATCTCGAAAAACGTCAAGATTCCTGTTTGAGATGTTTACGTTTTCTCTTCTTATGAACCATCCAAATACTTCAAGGACTATAATAAAAAAAAGAATAAACGAAATCGGTTCAGCCGTTCTAGAGTTTTGCCCTTACGAACACATTTAGTGATTCATTTTTATTATATAGAGAATGTAGAGGTAATGTTTATGTTATCTTTTGTGATATATCTATAGTTTCGTATGAGACGACCTTTGTATAGAATGAGTTATTTTAGTATCGAATAAAAGCTGTATATTGTTTGTATATAAAGTTTATATCTAATCGAATGCCGTTTTAACGGAGTCGTGGCGTTATTCTGTCGTTGCGATATTTTATCGTGTATTGGAATATACTTGTATAGCGATACGTCGTCACGATTTATTTAAAAGAGCGGTTGTATTCTTGTTGTGTTGCGGAAAGTCGTGTTTTCTATAAATGAAATAAATAAAAGTTTTATTTACATTTGAGGCTAATGGTTGTTTTATTGTACGATATTTTGAAGCATTTTTAAGGTTAATTTTTCAATTATTGGAAATAAAAAATGATTTCATTACATAACCTACGGACATTCACAAGGCATTAATTGTTGATCATATTTAAAAGGTGATTTAAACTACCCGAGGGAACGTTTTGTAAACGTAAACGCCAACACAGGAATATCACAATATATTACGATCTGATATACAATAGAATACAACCGATCGACTCCATGCCCTGTACCCCGTACTGCGATTCAAATTAATTTGTCGTTTCATATTCGAGAATAGACGAGTATATTTTAAAGCAATATTTTAATACGTGTTTCGTTTTATCGGATGCGATAATTGTAAACGACACACGACATCCCCGACACTGAATCCAAATTTATTAAGAAATTCTGCACAAATAGTTATCATTATCAAATACAATGACGTATAAAACGTTAGTTGTACACTTGGTTGTACACAAAAATAGAGCGTGTGTGCCGAGCACATATTGTGTCAGATGTGAAACTTCTTTGGCAATATTCAAAGACACTTAAACCGTCGCCTCACGAAGTGACGGTATTGCAATGACCCGACCTTTAAATTTTACTCAACGCGCCTGAAGAGGTTTCACTTCAAAAATATAGCATGCTGTCGGTTGTAATGTTTAATATTTTGAGCGAAAGTCGAGCGATTCGAGCGAATTTGCGAGATTTCTTAGCGAAACTCGATCAACAACTGTGTAAACCAATGTTATTATATTATGTAAAAAGGTGTAGATAGGTATACTTACCAACACAACATTCTATCTTCAAAGTGAGATGGCAATATTCTACCATCGTTTAAGCGAAAAAGAGTCAAACTGAAGAAAATGTTGCTAATTAGCCACATTTAGACGTGCCTCATGGAACGCTAACAGCCTATCTGCACCTTCTTACCTATATCATTGCTGTAAATATGATACAATTCGTACTGACTATAATTATAATATTGTTACAACTAGGCCGGCCCGAGTCTATTCGCGTTTATTTTCAATTGAAATGGTGACTGGTACGATCTCAAGGATTATTTTTATAATTAAACATTGAGGTATTATTACTTCGTATAGAGAGGACACCACGAACGAAATCTGATGGCGGCGCGGGGCGGCTAGTGAGCCATACACTTTGTAGATATTCTGCCTCTTATTAATTAAAACCAATCAATGTAAAAAAATAAATTGGTTTGAGACGATTGACTCTTACTCGTGTTACAAATAGTGTAATAGCGATGCCCTCTCTAGTACGTAGTACATAGTAACTCAATGTTATTAAGTGTGTTAAATTGATAATGCAATAAAATGTTTGAAATGTTCAATACAAAGTTTTATTTCACGAGGTGAGTGTTCACATGTAACCACGCTAAGTATAATAATAATGTGTTGATATAGAACACAATAATTTTTAATTGTAAATAGCAATTAATTATTAAGGTTACGATTTTTTTTAATCGATCACTTTGTACGTTCGAAATTCAAACAAATGGCGCGCGTACGACACTGTACCAATTTTGTCATTGTTTGTTCGTATGAATCACGATTTTAATTTTTTATTACTGAATAATTTTAAATTGATTATGTACTTAAGTTGTAATAAAAATTGACAATTCCTTTTTTTAAACAAATGTTTATGAAAATTTGGAAAAATTCAATGATTCGTGAAAATAAATTGAAAATAAACAGTCAGTAGTGTCGTGCGCGAGAGACAAGACTTTGTGTTCCATTGTTGTAGTCGTTGTTATATTATATAATAATAAATAAATAAATAAAATATTTATTCACAAAAACATGTTTTTTTTCAAATAACGATACCTGTACAGCTATGTCTGATAAAGAAATAATCTATACTAATATTATAAAGCTGAAGAGTTTGTTTGTTTGTTTGAACACGCTAATCTCAGGAACTACTAATCCGATTAGTATAATTCTTGTTACCAAAAACTAATTTAAGCTTTGATGAACGTAATAATATGATGATACGAAATAAATCTTAATATATATAAATCTCGTGTCACAATGATAGTCCTCAATGGTCTCCTAAACCACTTAACCGATTATAATAAAATTCGCACACCATGTGCAGTTCAATCCAACTTGAGAGATAGGATAGTTTAAATCTCAAATCGTTTTAGAGAAGCTAGTATTACTATAGATAAATATATCAAAAGTGTTTTAATTATGATGAATCTATACTTATCCATACTAATATTATAAATGCGAAAGTAACTCTGTCTGTCTGTCTGTTACTCAATCACGCCTAAAGGTTAGGTTAGGTTAGGTTAGGTTAGGTTAGGTTAGGTTTTTTTTTTTTTTTTTTTTTTTTTTATAATGAAACAAACTCCACAGACTCAAGGTCCGTGCCTTTTTAGGATATTGGTATAATGTTTTTTGTACAAAAGGATGGTTTACTCGTCACAATAAGATATGAGGTAGTCCCGTCAACTACCATAATACAATAATTATATTTTAGTTTCTTAACTAGTTTTTTTACATGCATTATTTTTGTATAACATGCATTTCTTTTTTTTTTTTTTTTAATATTTTTTTTTTTAATTGTTATATTTATTTAGTTTTTTTTTTAATATTAGTATAATTTTTTTTTTCTTCTTTATTTTTATTTTTTTATATTTTTTACTATTACCATACCCTCTTTGCCCGTCGTACGGTTCTGTTGTCCGGTCAACCGGACCACGGGAAAAAAAAAATTTCCGTAGTACAGTTGGCCGGACTACGGAAAAAATATTTTTTTCCATAGTCCGGTTGACCGGACTACGGAAGATCTAGTTTAAACTTTTTATCAGTTTGACCTTTTTGTTTAACTTCCTGAGACCCAGGATTTTTTTTTCTTTCTTTTTTAATAAAAATTAGCTGTATCTGTTCTAATGCAATTATAGATACTTATTCAAAAAAATGGAAAAAAAAATCTTTCGTGGAAAACTTGGATTTTCTTTATGTCATTTATATATTACAGGGGGTCCCAGTTCCAAGTGTAATAAGTTTATGAAAATGAAGAAAAACTACATGTTTTTTTAGTTATTATATATTTTTAAACTTGAAACCTAATATTTATTGTTCTATCTATTGTTCTGTATCTATTTTTTGTAACTTGGTTCAAAGATAGGTATTTTTAAGGGTGAGAAATAACCAGTTCAAGTATATTGCACGGGCGCGGCGGTGTATATTGTCACGTCCACCCCTAGGTCTTATTTCTAATCCATCCTCTTGGTCAGCCTGCTCTATTGCTTGGTCCACGTCATGTGCGTCCCCGAAATGGTCTGCCAACAACTGAAGATGACATACATAGTGACGATTCTGTACTGACGTGACTCATACTCATTGGACGAATGGAAGAAGACTCATTTTCTGGTGTTTGGGCGGCTTCATCGGTATCATTTGGGGGATTATCTTCATCTCAAACATTTATTTATTCAATTAGACTTCTTCTAAAAGCACTTTTGAATCGTCATAACAGTATTAACATTTACCACCGATTCGGAAAGCAGTATCTATGGAGAAGAACCGGGAAGAAACTCCATAGGTCCATCATATAGGTCAATATTTGACTCATCCAGGTGTTGGTAGATCTCTGTATCTTATAATCCTTGAAAATTATAATAAAATCTGTAACATAAACTAAATAATGTCATATAGGTAATACATGGGGCCCTTGTAACCAATACCAATTTGGCAAGAATTGAGACCAAATGTCTTACCAGTATGACATAAAAGAAAACATTCATATTATTCACAAGTTTTAGATTTATCTTACAAAATAACTATTGCGGTTGCAGAAATAATATCTATTATAATTAGATATACAAAGATATACTGCAATATACTAATGGTTCCACTAAAAATGTAAGATTACTGACCACGTGTTTGCCGTCGCACAGCCACCGTCAACTTCGAAATGAGAATACTTCAAATCACTGTCACTTATAAAACCAAAAGAGGATATAAGCTTCTTGCCAAAAACCGTTTAGTATAGTGGATGACATACCACTACATCGATTTGAGGTATTATTCCCGCATATACGCAAAAGATGGCGTTGAAATATTTTTTTATTGTTTATGTAATATATATATGACCGCAGGCCCCAGGAGGTTAATATATTGTTTTATTATTTTCGTATTAATTTATTACAATTTCCGTACCATGGGCAAAGAGGGAATTTAAATATTATGTTTGATAATGCTGTTTGTTTTTTGTTGTTTTAGGCACTCGTTTTAAGTCACATGAAATATGTAGTAACCTGAGGCATTTTTTTTTTCAATAAAGCTAACATTATTTAGAGTCGCTTTTAGTTAATGTTTTTTTTCTTATTTGATTCAACTTTCCATTGTTATTTTAAATCTCCTTTGACTGTATTCCTATAGTTATATAAAAAGGCAACCGGACCTTGTAAAATATTATTTTTCAGAATGGTCACACTGGGTTTATCGTGTTTTCGTTGCAAAACTACGGAAAATATTTTTTTCCCATAGTCCGGTTGACCGGACAACAGAACCGTACGACGGGCAAAGAGTGAATACCATATATTATAAACTTTTTTTTTTTTTTTTTTTTTTTTTTTAACTTTGCATGCTATTTAACATAATATTATTATAACTAATACAATTAATACAATTAATTAAATAACACTTTTAAATTGATTCTAATACATAGTGATATTGATAGATTTAAGACAATAATTGAAGTTTAATCTAATACAAATTAAATTTAATCTCATACAGCCAGTGAGTCACAATATTATTAAGTAATTCTGTACAAGGTAGGGAGTATGATGTATAGGTTATTGTTGCCGCAATCCAAGCTTTTGGAGGTGTTGGTTTTATTTTATTGATTTTGTGAGGGCCTCCACGACTCTGCCGTTTCTATCCTTGAGGGCCATTTTTAAACAGTACTCCATGATGTTCTTGGTACTGGCCCTCTGTGCCCTCCCTATCAACCTGCCGATCGCGTCGCCACAGTCGTCAGCGAAGTAGACACAGGTCTTGGTGTGTCTAGATATTGCGACAACCGCGTGAGGTACACTGTCGTGCAGGCTGAGTTTTTTGGCGTTTGATTTCAGGATGAAGACGGTTTCGTACGTTAGGCCTTGTGCCTCGTGGATGGTTAAGATGCGGGAACCCGACCCCGCTCCATAGCCCTGGTTGGAAAGGGTGCTCTTTTCCTCCTGTGTGTGTACGAGGTAGAGGGTATTTTCCAAGGAGCTTGGGATAGCCGCATCTCTATATCCCTTTTGGATTAATGAGTGCACTCTGGGCTGAGATGAGTATATGCCAGAGTACACTTCACTGAGGGCGAAGGCAACATCCATCGGATTGCGGTGTGTGCAAAGTAAGTTTTGGTGGATCATTGTGATAGAGTCGGGCCGACAGTATCTCATGTGAAAGAGATTATCTCTGTCGATAAACGGCAGTTGGTTTACATCTCCGACTAAGACCACTTCCACTGCGCCAGACAGCTTGGCGGCCATAATTATAGAGCCAAAATGGTTCATGAGGGCTTCGTCCACGGTTAACCGTTTACAACTGAAGGACCCCCTGAATCCATTTGTGAGGATTGAAGCTATTGTGCGCACTCGTATTTTTTCCTCTCCTTTTATGCGGTGCGCTAGCTTCTCTCTCAGATCTTTTGCCGCCTCTACTGTGGTTGTCGCAATTACATCATTGGTCTCGTCGAAGTGTTTTACCAAATATGTTGTTTTGCCGCAGCCCGGCACTCCGTTGATCCACTTGATGTCGGGTACCACCCAGTCACTCCCGTACGCCGAGATGTCAGGACCCGGGGCAATGGTTTTTGCCATGTCCAGGATCCTGTCATCCAGCATAATCTTGGTGCAACGGGCGGTCACGACGATGGGATCTCCCTCGGGGGTTTTAAAAGTGGTGGTTCCCTTGATTTTGAGTGCATCCTCGTCTACAAGAACAAAACCGACGCTAGCGCTGAACGCAGCCATGTAAGCACCGGACATTTGTCCATGTATGACTTTAGACGTTGCGTTGTTATAGATGGCTGCGTCCGCCTCCTCGAGTCTGACCCTTAGCAGCGCAAGGTTGTTAAGCTGATAGGCATGCATGATGTTTCTGCATGTTGCCAGACTGACCTCTCTGGTTGCCTCGATGATAGCGCGGAATTCCAGAAAGGCGTTGATAATGTGGTCGAGGGGTTTTGCGACGGTTCTGTATTGTGGTGAATTGATTTGCCCGAAATCAGCCCGAGTTCGCTTTGTCCTATCCGTTGGCCGTTCTGTGGCCTTGTTTGGAGTTAAAAATCTCTCCGCCGCTGAGGTTTGCCTTCCACTCGGGTTGCCTTCAGTTGGCCGACCCATGACTACTTTAAAGAAGTCAGAGAGGGCCTTCATTCGGCTCCGGGTTTCAGGGCACTCTTTTAGACTTCGACTACTCTCTAATGCTGAGAGCCTTTCGGCTGCAATTTTTTGTTGTAGCCGCTCTGAGCCACTGATTGTTGGTGGATGGTTGACGCCGGTGGGTAGGTGATATGGTGCGGTCGATGCGGCGCGTACGTGGGGTTTGAGGTAGTCTAAGTTTTCCCCTCGGTCTTCATAAACTATTACCTCATAATGTTTTGAGGCAGTGACGCATCCGCAACGGTCCACAACTTCACCTTTCTGATACCCGATGGCCATAGCGTCGACGCTAATAATGCGGGGTAGGTGTGCTCCCGCTGATTGGCAACTCTGCGCAAGACTGGTAAGTATCAAACATGCCTGGGTGAATGGGGACTCGACTTTCCATTCGAGGAGTACGACCGCCTTGTTTTGCAATCGTACCACCCGGCAGGAGTGGCCCATGAATGTTGCCAGAGGAAGAGCTATGTAGCTACTACGCTTCATCACGGCTTTGTTGGTACTTCCAAACCGCAGAGCTGCGAGGCCGGGTGAGATGGCCAGCTGATTGTTTGTTATTTCCCGGCAGAAGGAAATTCCAAATGACTCATTGTCGTTGTCCATGAAGAGTGCGACGCTACGAACTCTCAGTTTTGGTACCCCTACTTTGGCGCACTCCAGTAGTTGTTCACTGGAGTTTGTCGGCGCTGGGGTAATAACGTTATTTAGACCTGCTGTGGTTGTGATGAGTGGCCTACTGGTTGCAGGCGTTGTAGGGGTGGGGACTTGTGGTTGGTGGGGCAAATCCTTGGATGCAATTGTTGAGCCGTTGTTTATTGCTGCGACTCGTGCGATTTTAGCGGCAAAGGCCAGGAATGGCTTCCTCAGACTCTCAGTCTCCATGATGGTGGGTAGAGACTCTTGGCTCAGTTGGGTCTGAGTTTGAATTTCGAGTGAGAGTCTGTCTCCACCAAATCTTGGGCACTCGAATAAAATGTGCCAGATGGTCTCGTGGCACGACGAGTCGCAGACGCAGGATGGGCTGTCTATTAGGTTGAATCTGTGTAAATAGGCCGCGAATCCTCCATGGCCAGTTAAGACTTGGACTAAAGTTGGTGTCAATGTGGTGTCCTTCAGTACTCGTCTCGCAGAAGAGACGGTCGGCAGAAATGCCTTGGTGACCGACCCTGTGGTGGAGGATTCGTAGCGTTGTTGCCATTTTTGAATTGTTACCTCCCTGATTTTCCGCTTAATATATGAAAGGGGCACTTTACTGTAATCAGGGGCCGTCTTTTTGGTGAGAGCAGCCTTTTTTGCTAGTTGGTCTGCTCTCTCATTCCCGGGTGTTCCCACGTGAGCCCTTAGCCAGAAGAGTCTCACCTCTCTGTCTTCTGCTCGGGTTTCCGCGATGAGTTTTTTAATCTCCAGAGCTAGTTGGTGTGTAACACATGGATTATTTAAAAGCTCAAGCGAAGATCTTGAGTCGCTCATGATATTTACAGTTTTGGCTTTTGAGCTCCTTGCTATCTTGACCGCTCTGTAGAGCGCATACATCTCCGATTGGAAGACAGTGTTGTGTGACTCTAGTCGGAAGGTGGAGTACCTGGTCTCTTTACCTTTGTCCCACCATGTTAGGGCAGCACCTACCTTCCCCTCTATTTTGCTGCCGTCGGTGAAGATTTGGGGACCGACTACATGATAGGTCTCCAAAGTATTGGGATCCAGATTTTCAAGACGCTCGAACTCTGTTATTATCAGAGTTGAGGGATGTGGGTTGTGGAGATATCCCACTTTTTGCTCCACCTCTCTTCCTGGCGGGATATGCTCCTCCGAGTAGCCTTTTTTGATTTTGAAGAAGACTGCCGCTTCCTGGACCCTGAGGTCGAGTGGCAGCAACCCGGAAAGTATGAGCGCCGATGTTAGAGACACCGTGCGATAGGCTTTGCAAATCTTTATTGCAAAGCCTCTCTGCAGCGAGGACAGTTGGTCTCTGATTGATAGTTTTTCCGCTGCAGGATACCACGCGCTTGCCGCGTATAGCACGATTGGCTCTATCACCGACACATATATGGTCCTTATTATCTCTTTGTTTAGACCCCAACTCACTTTTGCTGCACACGCTAGCTGTTTATATATGTCGGCTGCCTTTCTACAAGTGGCCGCCACGTGTGAGTTAAAGGTGAGTTTGCAGTCGATGATAAGACCCAGCAACTTTATTTCTTTTACGAGTTTTAGCTGGATCCCTGACATGTTTATTATGGGGAGGTCGTATTTTAGTTTACGAGTTATTATCATCGCATTGGTCTTGTGTGCGGCAAAGTTCAACTTGTTTTGTTTTCCCCATGTTTGCACAGCCTCTAAGGTGGTGTTGGCTGTGCTTTGAATTTTTTCAACTGTCGGGGCTGAGAATATTAGGACTACGTCATCTGCAAATGCTTGGCAGTAGACGCCTAGGCTATTTAGTTTTTGGAGGAGCGTATCTAAAATTAGGTTCCAAAAGGTAGGCCCTCCTATGGAGCCCTGGATGCACCCTTTGTTGGTGCCCCTTTCGAATACTGCTCTTGCGTAATTGACCCTGACTGTCCTGTCACAAAGGTAGGATGTTATAAGGCCGTAAAGGTTTTTTGGGCACCTCTTGTTAATAAGTTGTTTCTTTAGGGCAGGCCACCACGCGTTGTCAAAAGCCCCCTCTATGTCCAACGACACCATAAGCACAATTTTCTTGTAACCTACCTGTGTGTTGATATGTTGTAGAAGGTCATAGAGGGCGTCTTCTGTGCTACGCTGAGGAGTGAACCCGTATTGCTTGTTGTTTAGGGTAGGGAGGAAGAGCCATTGCAGTCTGGTGACTGTGAGTTTTTCAACTATTTTGCCTAGGACCGATAAGAGACCAATTGGCCTGTAGGATTTTGGGTGGGTGTAATCATCTTTCCCTGGTTTACGGATGATGCACACGTGCGCTACCTTCCACTGCTTCGGGAAGTGCTCTAGCGCCAGACATTTGTTGGCCAGCGCCAGGAACACCTCTCTGTCACAGCGAATTGCAGCTGTGCATATATCTGCCGTGAGCCCGTCAGGGCCGGGAGCCTTCTTTGGATTAAGCCTGTTTAGGACTGTTTCCAGTTCCGCGGCCGTAAATGGGGGATCATCGGCGGATAGGTCTTCGATGTCCGTGGATTTCCTGTTTTCAGAAAGGTTTCTCACCAGGGTCTGATGTTCCGTTTCGGAATCTACAGTGTCACGAGGGTAAAAAGTCTGGGCCAGGAGTTCCGCCGATTGCTCCGGGGAAAGCGTTAAGCCGGCGGAGTCCCTTAACAGCAGGTCTTCTTGTTTTCTGGCCGTTTTTCTTATGACTCTGTAGATTCCATCCCACATACTCTCACGGTCTTGTGTCTCACAAAATTCTTTCCAGCTTTGGGTTGCTGCCTCAGCTGCCTTGGTTTTGTATTCCTCCCTAGCGTGAGTGTATTCGTTTATGACAAACAGTCTGCGACTGGCAGCTGCATTTTTAATTCTCCGTTTTTTGCGGAGTACTTACCTCTCTTTTCAGATCTTCTAGAGAGGGGGACCACCAGGGTGGCTTAGGCTCTCCCTTGTTTATACCAACTTTTGGGATTGCCGTTTCACACGCTTTATGGATGATTTCAACATAAATTGCGAGAGATTCCTCCAGTTCTTCCGGGTTTGAAATATTCCCTATTCGGGTGGATGTGATGTCTTTTTCAGAGAGTCCTGACCGGAAAGAACCGTTGAAGTCCGTCCACTTCGCTTTCCTTGTATTGTATATGCGCGTGGTGACAGGTCTGATGCTTTCCAGGGCTGTCTCCAGACGCATACCGAAAGTTATAGCGTTGTGATCGGATGTTGTTAAACCTCTGCGGACTTGCCAGCCAGAGATCTTCCCGAGGAGTGGCAGGCTGCACACAGTTACATCTACTATACTTGTGTACAGCCTGTCGCCCCTGTAGGTCTCAAAGGTTGGCGTAGCTCCTGTGTTAAGAATTTGGAGGTTCATCTCACTTAGGAAATTGTTGAAATCTTTACCACGGTGGTCCTCGGAGTTGCTGCCCCACCAGTGGCTCCAGGCGTTGATGTCGCCCGCAACCACCAGATTGTCTGTTGGTAATTTATCACAGACTAGTTTGATGCGTGATATGTATGGGTTGATGTCCTGATCCCCTTCCAGGTAGATGGAAATTATTCCTAGCTTCAGTCGCCCTGCTTTGATGAGGACCGCGGCCACATTCTCGGTCACCAGCTGAGGATCGTGTATGACCTCTAGCTCTGTTCCCAGAACAATTACCGCAGCCTTCACTGGTTTTTGGCGGCCCAAGGTGCACTGGATGACTTGAGTGCCACTGCATTGTTTCACAACACCGGTCCTGCCTACGTATGGCTCTTGGACTAGTGCTATTGAAATGTTTTCCTTTTGGGCAGCCTGGAGCAGTTCGACTGTCGCTAGTTTTGAGCGCTGTAGGTTTGCTTGTATGATCTTAAGCTCCCTTTTGCGCATACTTGTGGATGGGGATTCTGATTGCCCGGGTGTAGTTAGGGTGACCTTAGCAGTAGGAGACGCGAGACCTCGCTATGTTGTCCCACTTTTGTCTTTCCTGACACTCACTGCTGAATGCAGTGTGTTCCAGGTCAGAGCCGTCTCTTTTGGCCTTTTGGCAGTTGACGCACGTGGGAGTGTTTCCTTGCGCCTTAAGAGGACACTCCCTCTCCTTGTGGGTTTTGGCACAGTACGAGCATGATTGCTCCTGTGCCTTGCACAGCGCTCGAGTGTGCCCGTATCCCAGGCATTTGGAGCACTGCACCAAGGGGGATTGGTCCTCTATGGGGCATCTTTTTAGGCCCACGTAAACTTTTTCTGCCTTGCAGAGTGCCTTCCAACATTCTGGAGAGACCTCCAAGACAGGGTGGCACTCGTGCGGGTTTCTCGCGCGCTTCCTATACCGCACCTTTAATATTGAATTTTTCTGGTCCAGTTCACTCATCAGGTGTTTGTTTTGAGTTTTTAAAAGTTCAATTATTTCCTCGTCCTTGTGACAGGACAGTACCCCTCTGATGCAGACAAGAGGATTTATTGGTTTCGGCTCCTGTGCCGATAACCCCTTGCTACTGTTGACCTGGTTTTTGATCAGATTTAGGTCGTCTGAGCTTGGACAGCTTAGAACGACCTTCTGATTTTTGGCTTTCCTAACTTTTTCCACTTTGGCCCCCGTTTTGGTAAGATCGAGGGCCCCCCTAACTCTCTCGATAACCTGTTCCCCAGTGTGTTTGGGGTCTGTCGAGGAGATAATGAGGGTATGGTTAGGGAGTCGTGGTGGCGGTGTTTTTGCCACTGCCTGGGCGTAGGTGATTGGCCCTTTTGTTGGTCTGTCAGCCGTATTAAGACCCGTGACTCCCTTTTGTATGGAAGCCAACGTCTTCTTTACTTCCGCCATTGCCAGCTCCGTGCCCAGGTTGTGAGCTGTTTGTGAGGGTGGGGGTTGTGCGCTGGTCGTTTCGCGCAGCTCGCGTATTTCTGTGCACATTTGGTCAAGGCGGTGAAAGACACGCTTCAGGTCATCAGATAGCTGTTCTGTCGGCAGTGGTGTAGGGGGGAGTGGAGGGGGTGGTTGAGGGAGGTTGTCTATTTTTAGGGAGATTGCGTCAAGATTGTTTATTATTTGAGATAGGCACAATGTTTCTTGGATAGGAGCTTCTCGGGTAGACCCCTCTCCGCCTGAGGATGTCAGTAATTTTGTGAGCTCGGCCAGCTGGTTTGATAAGTGTCCAATGCCATTGTTAAGACTTTGGACCTTTTTTTCCAGGGAGCTTAATTTATCGTCCGTGGATTCGCTGCCGAGCTCCTTGGCAGAGAGTTTTGTTTTGATTTCGGCAACGAGGTTGCCAGTCTCCCGGTGAAGCTCCTTCAGCTGGCTGAAGGGTTCCACGGTCTCGTACCCTAGCCAGCTGCGTACAGCTTGCGTCTCTTTTAGGGTTTCCGTGATGCCTGCTCTCGCGAGACTCACTTCCGAGAGGAGGGCCTCCTTGATTTGCTTCACTTCTGCAGAGTGGGCCCTCTCCACTCGCACCAGCTCTTGTGCGTGGCGTGAGCGTTCTTTTTCAAGGTTGAATTTATGTCTCGAGCGTGAGTCCGCCAGAGACAAGACAGTTTCGTACAGCCCCTGCAAGCTGTTGAGGGCTACGGTCTTGTTCTCCCTCTTCATATTTCCGGCCGTCTCTAAAGATTCTTTGCCTCTAAAAAGCATGTCATTTGCAACCTTTGTTGCCACGTCCATTTCCACTCCTGTGCCCCTTTTGGGAGACGTGTAGAGGAGACTCACTCGCCTCCCGATGGATATCTCGGATCCCACCGACGAGGTCTCCATCTCATCTTGGATGTCGCCACCTGCAGCCAGTGAATCTGGCGTTTTGATGTCGTCCATCTGTAATGCAGATGACTGTGGCGACGATTCCGGTTCCGGTAAAGGTGGTAGGGGCTTCGGAGCTGTTGTTTTAGATGTGGTTGGTGGCAGAGCCGTGGCTGCTCTCACCAGGGTCTTTTCGCGCAAAGTGCGCGTTGGCCTGCTAGGCGCCTCCGCGGCTTGGTTGCGGGAAGTTTTAGAGGTTGGTTCGCTTTTGCTTGACATTTTATTTATTTATTTTTATTTATTAATATTAAATTAGTTTAAAAATAGCTTAAAGTTAACTTAAAATTAATTAAAGGTACTTATAAAGTAGATGACGGGGACGCTGGTGTTATGCGCCGGTGACTGATGGTGACGAGTACACCCAGATACGCGCCGGAGATTTCTCTCCTAGGTGGTGGTGAGTGTCGCTGAAGGTGTGGTTGCTTAGTGAAAAACCGTTGGGGCCAAGTTCTTCCTCTCCTCGTGTTGAGTAAAATAAACCCAAACACGAAGGGTATCGGCCCAGAGGTTTATAAGATAGTGTGAGGGGGGGTGAGGTAAACTTCAAAAGGGAGGGGATATTGAGCTGTTGGAACCACGTGGTTGTTCTTGGTCCAGCAGCTTAGGAGATTGGGGTAAGGGGGGGGATTTTTTTTTTTCGGGGGGGGGGGGGGGTAACTGTTGGAGCCAAAGGACAGGTCTTGAGAAGGCGAGTTGAACGAGCCCTTACACGGGGGTGTTTGTCCAACAGCTTAGGTGTTTAGGATGAGGGGGGGTGGGGTGTGGTTTTCTCGAGGGGGGGAGTTTAACTGTTGGGGCCAAAAGATTGCTCTTGAGAAGGCGACTTCAATGAGCCCTTACACGGGGGTGTTGCTCCAACAGCTTAGGAGTTTGGGATGAGGGGGGGTGGGGTGTGTGTTTTCTCGAGGGAGGGGGGGGTTAACTGTTGGGGCCAAAAGATTGCTCTTGAGAAGGCGAGTTGAATGAGCCCTTACACGAGGGTGTTGCTCCAACAGCTTAGGAGTTTAGGTTGAGGGGGGGTGAGGTTTGTGTTTTCCGGAGGGGGGGGGGGGAATTTCACGAAGTGAAAGAGTATGGACTCCCGGTTCGAACAAGCCTAACACGGGTAGTAGGTTTCTCGGCTTCTGGTGGTGGAGTGTCAGCGCTGGACTGCAGACTGGTGATGTTAAATAAATAATAAATACCGCAGGCGGCTTCGGGGTCTTCAATTATAGTTTGCGTTTTGCGTCGCTAAGCCAAATAGAGGTTGCCTAACGTTAGCTTGTTTTGTTGTGATGTCGTGGCCGTATTGAGGTCAAATGCCTTCCGTTTGACGTAATAATATGTAAGTACGACGTTACTAAGTAGAAAAAGGGTTACACGTGCGAAGTTTGGATCTTAATAACTTCCCAAGCGTGTACCCGATCGCCAAGATGGTGGTGTCGAAAAATTGGTCACAATTAGGCCTACGTGTTGATATAAAAACCTTTTTGGCGCGACGCAAGCTGTGGGTGTTATAGCCTTCCGAAGTATGCTCCTTCCCTGGGATGAATCCCGTCCGCTCCAGACACTACAAACACTGGATATTGTTAATAGTTATGTTATAAATGCGATAACTCACTTTTACGCGCGTGGCTCTAAAATTACTATTTTTAATAATTTTATTTCGCGGAGCCAATGTTGAACGTGTATAGTCTAGGTGATTACTGGGTTAGGTTAGGTTAGGTTAGGTTAGGTTAGGTTAGGTTAGGTTAGGTTAGGTTAGGTTAGGTTAGGTTAGGTTAGGTTTTTTTTTTTTTTTTTTTTTTTTTTTTTTTAAAAAGCACCCGCCATCTCAGGGTGTTGTGTGCTTTTCCCTGGAATATTGTCCAGGGGTGTTTATTTTTCTTTTTAATCAATAAAATACCATTAAATTATTATTCACAAATTAGGCCTAAAAATAAAATACACTTTAAAGTAAAAAATACAAATTAACAATTTACACTAAAATTTACAAAATAATTATAAAATACTAAAATTCAACATTGCATTTAAAACTTACATAAATTAGAACATTACAACGACAATAATATAAAATAAAAAAAAATAAAACAATACGGCACAACACTTATAAAACTTAACCCTAACATCACTACTTATCACTATGTCTTTTATTTACCACCCCAACAATATATTCACAATAATTCAAAAATTCAGTTCTCATTTTATCCCCCAGGGCCGCGGGCAGATTCTCACCCGTCATCGCGATGCCCAATTTTTGCTCAATAACATATCTATCTCTTGCAAAAATCGGACACTCGAGCAACAGGTGAGAAACCGTCTCGTCGACTCCGGGCTGACACAGACACGATGGATTCTCCTTCAGCTTGAATCTGTTCAAGTAGAAGGCGAATCCACCGTGTCCAGTCAGTGCTTGTGTGGTGTGGTGAGTGATGTTTATTTTCCGAACTATTTTGTATGCAGCAGCAGCGCTTGGGAAAAAGAGCTTCGTGCCTCCAGCCGTCTCCCCCACATCGTATCTCCTGTCCCATTCCCCGATCGTATCCTGTCTCAGGATACGCTTGACGAATGAAACAGGACACAGATCGTAGTCGGGTTTCCTCTTCGACCCCAGAGCGGCCTCCTTGGCTAATTGGTCCACTCTTTCGTTCCCCCTTAGCCCTGCGTGCGCCTTAATCCAAAACAGAGCGACCTCCCGCCTCTGCGAAGCAGCTTTTCGGAGGGCCGCCCTTGTTTGCACAGCAAGGGGGTGGGGGGAACCGAGTGTGACTGCCTGGAGAGCCGATCTGGAGTCGCTGAAGATGCCGACCTTCGCCACTCCACTCTTGCAGGCTCTTTCTACTGCTCTTTGGAGCGCTAGGAGTTCGGCCTGGTAGACGGTGCAATACGACGGCAAAGCAAGCTTGACGGCCTTCGTCTCGGCCTCCCCCTCCCATACGGAAAGGGCGGCTCCGACTCGACCCTCAATCTTGCTGCCGTCCGTATAGATCCTATGTACGTGGCTACTAGCCACGTCGGAATACGAGTCCTCGTCCACCAGCCCGAACCCCAGCCCTTCCTGCTCTGCCGGATGTGGGTCCTCAATCGCCGGAGCCATTCTTTCCACCTCCCTGTCTCCCAACGCTGGGTGCGACACCCCCTTCTTGATCCCATATAATCTCGAAACTTCGAGTATTCTGAGGTCAAGGGGGAGTATCCCAGCCAACAGCATAGCTGAGTTCAGGGAGACGGTCCGATATGCTCGGCAGATCTTTTGGGCGAAACCCCGTTGAACGGTGTTCAGCCTTTTTTGGACCCCCATCTTTTCCACGGTGGGTGCCCACGCTGCCGATGCATACATAATAGTCGGCTCGATAACTGCTACATAAATAGTCCTAATAATATCTGGGCTAAGTCCCCAACCAACTCTGGCTGCCCTAGCCAAGAGTTTATACCGGGCGATTGCCTTTTGGCATACCGTCCCGACGTGGGCGTTAAAGGTGAGGCCGCTGTCGATTGTAAGGCCCAGTATTTTTATACAAGAATAATATTTAATTTCCACATTCCCCATAGCGAGCCGCGGCACGTCATATTTCAGCCTCCTCGTGGAGAGGAGGGCACACGTTTTATTAGGTGCAAATTTCAATTTATTTTCTTTTCCCCATTCGCTTATTACATTAAGGACACGGTTCGCTTTCGTTTCGATTTCAAGGGCCGTGTCCCCCTCAACGACCAACACAATGTCGTCGGCAAACGCCTGACAAAATACTCCCATCTCCTCTAACATCCATAGCAGAGGGTCCAGCAAGAGGTTCCACAGGATTGGTCCGCCTATGGACCCCTGCACGCACCCCTTGCTGGTCCCCCTACTCACTTCCACACCCGCATATCTAACTTTCACTCCCCTTTCACTCAGGTAGCTGCTGATCACCCGCCTCACGTTCGCCGGGCACCCAACTTCAGCCAACCGCACCTTTATGGCTGGCCACCAGGCGCTGTCGAAGGCTCCCTCTATGTCCAGCGATACCACAACAGAAATCTTCTTCTCCTCCCTCATATTTCTGATGTGGTTCACTAGTCTATAGAGGGCGTCCTCGGTGCTCCTCTGTGGCATAAAGCCATACTGGTGGGGGCTTATTTTGGGCAACAGGTAAAACCTGAGTCGGCCGACCAGCATCTTTTCGAAGATTTTGCCGAGAACAGGTAAGAGGCCGATCGGTCGATAGGCTTTCGGTACCCGGTATGATTCCCTGCCCGGCTTTCGCAGTATAACCACGGTCGCCCACTTCCACTGTGCGGGGAAGTAGGCGGCAGAGAGGCATCTGTTGAGCAAGGCAAGGAACCATCCCGGGTTACAATCTACAGCGTGCTGACAGATGTCGGCCGTGAGGCCATCCGCCCCGGGGGCCTTCTTGGGGTTGAAGGACCTTACGGATCTCTTCAACTCCTCCATGATGAAAGGAGGGTCGTCCGGGCCCGCCGGTGGTTCGGTGTCCAAGGACTCCGCACACCGGCGCACCCGACGATGCCCCTCACTTTCACCACTTTCCTGGTCCTCGGGGTAGAAGGTCTCCGCCAACAGTTCTGCCGAGCTCCGGGCATCGAGGGTCTCACCACCCCTCGAAAGGGGCAGATCCTCCTCTCTCCCTGTGGCTCTACTAAGCACCCTGTAGATGCCCTCCCAGACCCCCTCCCTATCCTGTTTCCGGCAAAACTCCTTCCAACTCTTCTCTTGCGCTTCTTTCACTGCCTTTTCATACATCTCTCTTTCTTCCAGGTACAATCCAACCACGCGGTCTCTGCGATCGGGTGCTGCGTTTCGGATCCTGCGTCTCCTCGTGGCCACCTGCTTCTTCATCTGCGCGAGCTCATCATTCCACCACGACAAGGTGAATTTCTGTGTGTGTTTTTTGGTCGGCATTGTGTCTCTGCATGTCTGTGTGATTGCTTCAGTGTATCTGTCTATTGCGTCATCTATTTGTTGTGTGCTGTGTATTGTGTCTATGTCTTGTATAGTTAATTGTCTGTCCGACATCAGCTGGGTCAGTTTCTCATGAAACTGAGTCCAGTTTGCCTTGTGTGTGTTAAATATGCGTGTAGTTCGTATTATGTTCGTGCCTGTGGATTTACGTTGTTTGATGCCGAAAGATATGCCGTTGTGGTCCGAGCTCGTGAGACTCTCCTCAACCCTCCAGTTGTCCACTCGGTTCAGCAGATCGTCGGAGCACGCTGTCACATCCACGTAGCTGGAGTACCTTTTCCCACCTCTGATGGTATCGAACGTAGGAATGTCCCCGGTGTTGAGTATGTGCATTCCCATTTCTTCCAGTACAGCAGACACGTCTCTTCCTCGCGGGTCTTCCACTTCACCACCCCACCACGGGCTTTTTGCGTTCGCATCGCCTCCCAGGACCATCCTATGGATACCCAGCTCTCTCCCTATCCGCCTAAGATGGTCCAGGTAGAGCCCCACTGGCTTATCGGGCTCGAAGTAGAAGGACACTACAATCATCTCCCAGGCTTTGGTTCTGAGGGTGGCCACAACGATGTTGTTACTGCTAAGGCGTGTATGTAGTTCGACATCCAGTGTGTCGTCGAGTACCACAATACACGCCTTTACTGCGCCACCCCCTTCCCCTTCGCACTGGAAGATCCTCACTCCATTGTATGTCCTCATACTTTTCGCCCCACCAACATAGGGCCCTTGCAGCAACGCTACGCATGCCTTACGCTTGGTGGCTTCGAGCAGTAGCTCCCTTGTGGCGATTTGGCTCCGCTGGAGATTAGCCTGCAATATTCGGTACTGGAAGGACTCACCTTGGGCAACCCTAGCAATACGCTACCGCCGATCTGGCTAGAGCGTCCCACTTCTTTCGTTCAAAGCATTCACGATCAAAGGCGCTGTGCTCAGCGCTACCTTTCTTGGCCTTAGTGCAGTTAATGCACTGGTTGGAGGTTAGGTTAGGTTAGGTTAGGTTAGGTTAGGTTAGGTTAGGTTAGGTTAGGTTAGGTTAGGTTAGGTTAGGTTAGGTTAGGTTAGGTTAGGTTAGGTTAGGTTAGGTTAGGTTAGGTTAGGTTAGGTTCCCGTGTGGAGTTTCTGGTCTCCCATCGGGCGCGTCCTCAGGTGGCGGATAGGGGGAGGCCCTCCAGATATGGGGGGGTACCGGTTGTCTTGCCGGCGCGGACCAAAACCAGCGTGGAGGAACTCGAGGGCTGCCACGTCCTTGTTGCAATTTCTGCTTTGCAGAGAATGTGCTGGGTTCATATTCGAACAGTGCTGCTTTTGCGGCGAGGTATGGCAACCAGTGGTTGCGGATGTTTTAGTCCTACTGGACGATGGGCTGCTCTGCAGCGATGGATGGCGGTTGTATCAATCGCGGCGCGGCGGGCTGGGCGGCAGGTTTTCTGTTGCCTGGTTAGGGGCTTCGGCCTCCCGTCGGGCAACCTGTTATCCGTCGTAGTGTTGTTGTCACGTCTAGCAGCTACGACGGACCAGGGGGCTTGCCTTAATCGGCTGGCCTGAGAGGAAGGACACCTCATCAAAAACCCTCAAATCCGCGTTGTAGTCCAGCGGCGTGGAATTCCTGTCCTTCTTGGACAGTTTGGCTCGGGAGAGCGTGAGCTTTTAGCTGTGTACACCCATGGATACCGCCCGACCTCCATGGTGTAAAAGGGTTATCCGGGTGCAGGGGGCACCGCCCGGATGGACGTTTTATATCCCCCATACTCGTGGGAACAAAAATGTCCTTTAACTCCGAAATGATCAACGACGACTCTGGCAAACACACAATTGACCCTGAAAACTTTTACGATTTGGAAGACACTGACGGAAGTATGTCTCCAGCGCGTGTCGAGACAAGGCGGGGCAGGGCTGTGCTGCGTTCAAGCTCCAGCTCTGTCAACAGCATTAAAGAAAAGGATGGAAGAGACAGGCTGTGGCGGAAGCGGACGCTGGACACCAGCTGTTCAGGTTCCGACACAGATGGCACAGGGGTTTTTACATCCCCATTTTTGAAGACCACCTCAAAAAGAGGGAAGGGCCGCCCATCGGGTTCAAGCGCCACTCGGCGTGAGGCCACATTTGATATGACGAGGATGCGTAAGATGGAGTTGGAGGCGCAGGCCGAGAAAGAGGTTGCTGAGTGCGCCGAGCGCATTGAAGTGGCGCGAGCTAGCGCTCCTCTCCCTCCCATCCCAGTAAAGTTGAACACATCTGAGGATCTCAGTCGCCGCATTGCCGATGACCTGGCTGCAATAGAGAAGGTGTTGACCAGGTCATCAAATCTCAAGGGCACTTTCAAAAAGACCTTGAAGATAGCCCACGATGATATTGAGCAGTCGGTGGCACAGTTGGAGAAGCGCACTGTGTCTGAGGAGACGAGATTGCTGCAGGCAGCCAATTCCCGCCTCCAGGCGGAGCTCGACTCCCTGAAAAGGGAGCTCCAAGAGGTGAAGGCCCCTCAGGGCTCGTCGCTGCCTGTTCAGCCCCAAGATTCAGACTCCGATCTGGTTGCTGTCATCTTGCGCCAGGTCGGAGCAATGATAAACGCGAGATTCGAGGCCCTAGAGGAGCGTCTGCTGCCGGCCAAGCGCATAAGACCTCCGCTGGCGGCGGATAGCAGGAAAGCGACGAAGGCGGCTGAAGAAGAGATGGCCGAAGAACTTGCACCGTCCCCTCCATCAAAGGCGAAAACATACGCAGGTGTTGCGGCAACATCGAAACCAGGCAGACCTGTGCCTGGGCCCGCAATAAAGAAAACCTCGAAGCAGGCAGCGGTCCCAGCGGTGGCGACCGAGGCAACCTCGAAGAAAAACAAGAAAAAGAAATTGGAAAAGGGGAAAGAAACGGGCGTCGTGCAGCCTGTTCCGGCGGGTTCAAAGCCCCCCAGAAAAGATGGCCTCCCGCAGCAGCCGTCTAAGGATGGAGAGTGGACTGTGGTTGGAAAGCGAGGAAAAGGAAACAAGGGGAAAGGGAAGAAGCGCGCGGCTAAGTCCCGCAAGAAGTCGCGAAAGCTCCACGCTCCGAATTCCTCGGCTGTCGTCCTTACCCTGCAGCCGAGTGCGAAGGAGCGTGGCGTAACCTACGCCGGTGTTTTGACGGAGGCGCGGCGTGAAATAGACCTCGCCGAAATTGGCATCAGTGCAATGCGTTTTAAGCGCGCCGTCACTGGTGCCAGGATACTAGAGATCCCCGGTGCTTCCAGCACCAAAGAAGCGGACTCCCTTGCCGCCAAATTGCGGGAGGTCCTCGGTGAGGATAACGTTAAGGTGTCCAGGCCGGTCAAGTGCGCAGACTTGCGAATCACTGGCCTGGATGACTCGGCCACAGTCGAGGACATTGCGGCCGCGGTCTCGCACGCAGGGGAGTGTACCGCGGAGCATGTGAAGTGTGGTGGCCTGCGCGCGGGCCCCCGAGGTGCTGTATCAGCCTGGGTTAGTTGCCCGGTGACTGCGGCGAAGAAGCTGGCGCAGACGGGGCGCGTAATGGTTGGGTGGGTTTCGGCGAAAGTATCTCTCACTGAGCAGAAGCCCCTGCGCTGTTACCGCTGCCTGGAGTTGGGCCATGTCAGCGCCACATGCTCCTCGTCGACGGACAGGAGTGCCACTTGCTTCCGCTGCGGTGAAACAGGCCATAAAGCTGGTGGATGCGATGCCGCCTCCGCTCGCTGCGCCCTATGCACGGAGGCAAAGCTACCGGCAGAGCATCGGATTGGAAGCGCAGCCTGCAAGGCCCCGAAGCCTAAAAGAGGCGGAATGCGGAAGCAAGATGGCGCTCGAGTCCCATCGTGCTCTGCTCCGGTACCTGATGAGGTACCACAAACGGAGGCAGCCATGGAAACGCAGTAATGGCCCCACTGCGTTTCCTACAGGCCAACATCAACCACTGTGCCAGGGCTCAGGACCTTTTACATCAGAGTCTGGCAGAGTGGGGGATTGACGTGGCGGTAGTGTCCGAGCCATACAATCTGCCCCCCCGGGATAACTGGGCGGGCGATCTGGATGGCTTGGTGACGCTAGTTGCTCAAGGCGGCACACAGCTTGAGCAAGTCATAAGGCGGCGGGGATGCGTCTCGGCGGTTGTCAAGGGTTTCACCGTTGTAGGGGCGTACTTCTCACCGAATCGCTGCCTCGCCGATTTCGAGCAGTTCCTGGTTGAGTTGAGGGATCTGCTAGACTTCGCACAACCTCAATCTGTGCTTCTGGCCGGGGACCTTAACGCCAAGTCGGTGTCTTGGGGCTGTGTGGCAAGTGATATACGTGGCTCAATACTCGCTGACTGGGCAGTTGCGTCGGGACTGACGGTTATTAACCGTGGAGCAGAATTAACTTGTGTTCGGCAGAGGGGTGGATCCATTGTAGATGTCACGTTTGCGAGCCCCCCTCTCGCTCGTCGTATACAAGACTGGAGGGTTCTTTTGGACGTGGAGACGCTCTCGGATCACCGTTATATCCGGTTTAGCGTCTCCACGCCCTCAACGGCTCCCAGTCAATTCCCCCCTGGCGATTGTCGTCCGCGCTGGGCACTTGGTAGCCTCGATAGGGAGCTCCTCATTGAGGCTGCCTTAGTGCAGGCTTGGCTCCCGTCGCAGCAGAATGGCAGCGTAAACGTAGAGGAAGAGGCCACTTGGCTTGCTGAAGCAATGTCAAAGGTGTGCGACGCGAGCATGCGGAGGGTGCGGTCGGTTCCACGTAGGCGCCAAATGTACTGGTGGTCCGCCGATGTTGCCCAGCTGCGTGCTTCATGCGTGGCTGCGAGGCGGGCGTACACCAGGCACAGGCGCCGTAGGCGGCGTGACGAAGAGGAGGAAGCGCGGTTATACGCCGTCTATAGGGACTGTATTGTGTCTCTGCAGGACGCAATCAGAAGCGCTAAGACCCGTGCATGGGAGGAGATGCTCGAGAGTTTGAACCGTGAACCCTGGGGTCGGCCGTATAAGAGGGTGAGGCAAAAGCTTCGCCCTTGGGCCCCGCCCCTGTCTCAAAGTCTCGAGCCACGATTTCTGCAGCAAGTGGTGACGTCCCTGTTTCCGGATCGGGGAAGACATTCTCCCCCACCGATGGCACCCGCGATGACTGCGCAGGAGGAGCTCAACAACGAAAATGTCCCTCCAGTCACTCGCAACGAGCTCACTGTGGCAGTAGAGCGCCTTAAGGCGAAGAATGCCGCCCCCGGCCCTGACGGTGTTCCCGGGCGCGCTTGGGTGCTGGCGCTAGAGTCACTTGGACCCAGGGTGGAACAGCTGTTCACGGAATGCCTCCAACAGGGCCAATTTCCCCGTAGGTGGAAGACCGGGAACTTGGTCCTGTTGCAGAAGGAGGGACGCCCGCGCGACTCGCCCTCGGCTTATAGGCCGATCGTGCTGCTCGATGAGGTGAGCAAGCTCTTTGAGCGCGTCTTCGCAGCTCGCCTCATCGACCATCTGGAGGGAGTGGGGCCGGACCTAAGCGAGAACCAATTTGGATTTCGCCGGGGACGATCCACTATCGATGCGATTGCTGAATTGCGGAACCTCGCTGATGATGCGGATAATGAAGGCGGAGTGCTTTTGGCGGTGTCCCTTGACATCGCCAACGCATTCAACACTCTGCCTTGGAGCTGCGTGATCGAAGCGCTCCGCTACCACAACGTGCCCGGGTATATGGTACGCTTGTTGCAGTCCTACTTATCGGAGAGGGCTGTGGCGTACCCCGCGCGCCGTGGATGGCAAGAAAAGGAAGTGACGTGCGGTGTTCCACAGGGCTCGGTTCTTGGGCCCCTTCTGTGGAACATCGGCTACGACTGGGTCCTGCGTGCCACTTATCTACCGGGTGTCAGCGTGCTTTGCTACGCGGATGACACCCTGGTAACTGCACGCGGGGCCTCGTATAGGGAGGCAGCCCTTATTGCGACCGCTGGTGTGGCGGAAGTTGTGCGCCGAATCAGACGACTTGGCTTAGAGGTCGCTCTCAACAAGTCCGAAGCGATTTTGTTTCGCGGCCGTCGAAGGGCGCAGGCTGCTGGTTCAGCTATCCAGGTGGGTGGCACGTCCATCGGCGTCGGTTCCACCTTGCGCTACCTGGGCATCGTGCTGGACAGCCGGTGGACATTTGTGGAGCACTTTCGTCGCCTCGCTCCCCGTCTTGTTGGGGTGGCCGGGGCACTTGGAAGTCTGCTCCCGAATCTAAGAGGGGCTGGGGGTGCGTGTCGTCGTCTATACACCGGCGTCATTCGCTCCATGGCCCTTTATGGTGCGCCCATTTGGGCCGACTCTTTGAGCGTCCGTACCCGACCCTACTTGCGTAGACCGCAGCGGGTCATGGCGCTCAGAGTCGTGAGGGCATATCGCACAGTGTCCTTCGAGGCCGCGTGTGTCATGGCTGGGACGCCCCCGTGGGACCTGGATGCCGAGATGCTGGCGGACGTTTATCGCCGCGTCACCGCGTCCAGATCGCATGGAATTAATCCATACCTG
>NC_059566.1:5070000-5072500 GCF_905220415.1 Colias croceus
GTTAGGTTAGGTTAGGTTAGGCTAGGTTAGGTTAGGTTAGGTTAGGTTAGGTTAGGTTAGGTTAGGTTAGGTTAGGTTAGGTTAGGTTAGGTTAGGTTAGGTTAGGTTAGGTTAGGTTAGGTTAGGTTAGGTTAGGTTAGGTTAGGTTAGGTTAGGTTAGGTTAGGTTAGGTTAGGTTAGGTTAGGTTAGGTTAGGTTAGGTTAGGTTAGGTTAGGTTAGGTTAGGTTAGGTTAGGTTAGGTTAGGTTAGGTTAGGTTAGGTTAGGTTAGGTTAGGTTAGGTTAGGTTAGGTTAGGTTAGGTTAGGTTAGGTTAGGTTAGGTTAGGTTAGGTTAGGTTAGGTTAGGTTAGGTTAGGTTAGGTTAGGTTAGGTTAGGTTAGGTTAGGTTAGGTTAGGTTAGGTTAGGTTAGGTTAGGTTAGGTTAGGTTAGGTTAGGTTAGGTTAGGTTAGGTTAGGTTAGGTTAGGTTAGGTTAGGTTAGGTTAGGTTAGGTTAGGTTAGGTTAGGTTAGGTTAGGTTAGGTTAGGTTAGGTTAGGTTAGGTTAGGTTAGGTTAGGTTAGGTTAGGTTAGGTTAGGTTAGGTTAGGTTAGGTTAGGTTAGGTTAGGTTAGGTTAGGTTAGGTTAGGTTAGGTTAGGTTAGGTTAGGTTAGGTTAGGTTAGGTTAGGTTAGGTTAGGTTAGGTTAGGTTAGGTTAGGTTAGGTTAGGTTAGGTTAGGTTAGGTTAGGTTAGGTCAGGTTAGGTTAGGTTAGGTTAGGTTAGGTTAGGTTAGGTTAGGTTAGGTTAGGTTAGGTTAGGTTAGGTTAGGTTAGGTTAGGTTAGGTTAGGTTAGGTTAGGTTAGGTTAGGTTAGGTTAGGTTAGGTTAGGTTAGGTTAGGTTAGGTTAGGTTAGGTTAGGTTAGGTTAGGTTAGGTTAGGTTAGGTTAGGTTAGGTTAGGTTAGGTTAGGTTAGGTTAGGTTAGGTTAGGTTAGGTTAGGTTAGGTTAGGTTAGGTCAGGTTAGGTTAGGTTAGGTTAGGTTAGGTTAGGTTAGGTTAGGTTAGGTTAGGTTAGGTTAGGTTAGGTTAGGTTAGGTTAGGTTAGGTTAGGTTAGGTTAGGTTAGGTTAGGTTAGGTTAGGTTAGGTTAGGTTAGGTTAGGTTAGGTTAGGTTAGGTTAGGTTAGGTTAGGTTAGGTTAGGTTAGGTTAGGTTAGGTTAGGTTAGGTTAGGTTAGGTTAGGTTAGGTTAGGTTAGGTTAGGTTAGGTTAGGTTAGGTTAGGTTAGGTTAGGTTAGGTTAGGTTAGGTTAGGTTAGGTTAGGTTAGGTTAGGTTAGGTTAGGTTAGGTTAGGTTAGGTTAGGTTAGGTTAGGTTAGGTTAGGTTAGGTTAGGTTAGGTTAGGTTAGGTTAGGTTAGGTTAGGTTAGGTTAGGTTAGGTTAGGTTAGGTTAGGTTAGGTTAGGTTAGGTTAGGTTAGGTTAGGTTAGGTTAGGTTAGGTTAGGTTAGGTTAGGTTAGGTTAGGTTAGGTTAGGTTAGGTTAGGTTAGGTTAGGTTAGGTTAGGTTAGGTTAGGTTAGGTTAGGTTAGGTTAGGTTAGGTTAGGTTAGGTTAGGTTAGGTTAGGTTAGGTTAGGTTAGGTTAGGTTAGGTTAGGTTAGGTTAGGTTAGGTTAGGTTAGGTTAGGTTAGGTTAGGTTAGGTTAGGTTAGGTTAGGTTAGGTTAGGTTAGGTTAGGTTAGGTTAGGTTAGGTTAGGTTAGGTTAGGTTAGGTTAGGTTAGGTTAGGTTAGGTTAGGTTAGGTTAGGTTAGGTTAGGTTAGGTTAGGTTAGGTTAGGTTAGGTTAGGTTAGGTTAGGTTAGGTTAGGTTAGGTTAGGTTAGGTTAGGTTAGGTTAGGTTAGGTTAGGTTAGGTTAGGTTAGGTTAGGTTAGGTTAGGTTAGGTTAGGTTAGGTTAGGTTAGGTTAGGTTAGGTTAGGTTAGGTTAGGTTAGGTTAGGTTAGGTTAGGTTAGGTTAGGTTAGGTTAGGTTAGGTTAGGTTAGGTTAGGTTAGGTTAGGTTAGGTTAGGTTAGGTTAGGTTAGGTTAGGTTAGGTTAGGTTAGGTTAGGTTAGGTTAGGTTAGGTTAGGTTAGGTTAGGTTAGGTTAGGTTAGGTTAGGTTAGGTTAGGTTAGGTTAGGTTAGGTTAGGTTAGGTTAGGTTAGGTTAGGTTAGGTTAGGTTAGGTTAGGTTAGGTTAGGTTAGGTTAGGTTAGGTTACGTTAGGTTAGGTTAGGTTAGGTTAGGTTAGGTTAGGTTAGGTTAGGTTAGGTTAGGTTAGGTTAGGTTAGGTTAGGTTAGGTTAGGTTAGGTTAGGTTAGGTTAGGTTAGGTTAGGTTAGGTTAGGTTAGGTTAGGTTAGGTTAGGTTAGGTTAGGTTAGGTTAGGTTAGGTTAGGTTAGGTTAGGTTAGGTTAGGTTAGGTTAGGTTAGGTTAGGTTAGGTTAGGTTAGGTTAGGTTAGGTTAGGTTAGGTTAGGTTAGGTTAGGTTAGGTTAG